>NC_134700.1:257326423-257543923 GCF_043290135.1 Rhipicephalus microplus | reverse complement strand
ACATATCCTCCGAACTTTAAAACAATGAATCTTAAAAAAAAAACTCGGAACTATACTTACAGCAAGCTTCCATGTTCTCATCACCTGGAGAGCAGTTCTAATTTTCACTATCCCTCTGAAATGAGCTCCACAGAAATAACTTCATGAACTCCACAGAAATAATTGAGCCGAATGAAAATATATTTCTGTTGAAGGGATCTCCCGGCTTTATAGTTTTTCTACCCAATAAACCTGATTAAGTATATGTGTTTCGCTTTTTCCTTACTGACCGAGCTAGTTCGCTTCGCGGCGCTAAAGCCATCAGATAGTTTGGAAGCTTTGGCTGCGTGAACTAGTGAAGGATGACTTTAGAAGTGTGTTGGTCAAGTCCATACCTATTATAAAAAGTTTCATGAGGAATAAAATAAAACTAAATGAAGGCTTTTGATGTCATGAGGTTTCGTGGTGATCAATGCCGTCGGTATGTCTATGAAATATTTGAAGGAAAGAAGCGTGCACTGAAGGGATAGTTTTCTTTATTAGATACAATGATGATATTGTCGCAGTACAACACGAACAAAGCACAAGTACGCCTTGAGGCAGCGAGAGCAGCGTGTTTTCAACAGCTAAGCCGCAAGATTGTCTTCTTTGTTGTTGAGTCAAGCCAGAGGCCCACTACTTGGTGTCTGCTAAATCCCCACATCATCGTTGTCGTTCACACGCAGACACGGGTCATTTGCCTCCCTCTGAAAGAGCATCGACCCGATGCGAAGTCAATAATGCAGTTTTTTTAAAAAAGAAAAGTCTCACGCAATATTTCGCTTACGTAAGGCTTCATGCGCACTACGTGAACGAGTTCAGGATGGTTCTAGCGACGATTGGTACTACACGAACTGTCGGGAACAACTTCGTAAGTAACCTCACTCAGTTGTCGCAGCACTCGGTAAGGCCCAAAGTATCTTCTTAAAAGCTTTTCGGAAAGTCCTAGTTTCCGTACGGGTGTCCAAACCCATACTTTGTCGCCAGTTTGATAGACGACTGTTCTGCGGTGAGCATTGTTGCGGCCTGCATCGTACTCTTGTTGCTGGCGGATCCGTAAACGTGCAAGTTGCCTAGCTTCTGCCGCGCGTTCCGTAAACGTGTTGGCGTATGGGTCGATGCCGTCACCTTCGTGCGGTAGCATCGCATCTAACATAGTTCGTACTTCTCGTCCATGAACGAGGCTGAACGGGGTTAGGCGCGCCGTTTCTTGCTTTGCCGTATTGTACGCAAACGTTATGTACGGCAAGATTTCATCCCAATTTTTGTGTTCAACGTCTACGTACATCGAAAGCATGTCTTCAATTGTTTTGTTTAGACGCTCTGTCAGCCCGTTCGTTTGTGGGTGGTAGGCGGTGGTCTTACGATGCGCTGTTCCACTCAGCATGAGGATGTGATCCAAAAGAGCTGCCATAAATGCGGCTCCTCTGTCTGTGATCACGACGGATGGTGAACCATGCCTCAGTACAATGTTCTCGATGAAAAATGTTGCCACCTCTGCTGCCGTACCTCTTTGGATAGCCTTTGTCTCGGCATAACGGGTCAGATAATCCGTCGCGACGATACACCAGCGGTTCCCTGCAGTAGAAGTAGGTAGTGGGCCCAAAATGTCCATGCCGATCTGGTAGAATGGAGCTGTTGGGACCTGTACGGGTTGCAGGAGGCCAGCTGGTTTAGTCGGTGGTGACTTGCGTCGCTGGCAGTCGAGACAGGCACGGACGTGGTGCTTCACGGCTGTGGTTAGTCTCGGCCAGTAATACTTTTGCTGTATTCTGGCCAACGTTCTCGTGTAACCCAAATGGCCAGAGCTCACCTCGTTGTGGCATGCTTGGAGTACTTCTGTACGAAGGGCTGCTGGGATGACGAGCAGATAGGCAGATCCCGTCGGCGAAAAGTTTCTTTTGTAGAGTACTCCGTCCCGTAAACAAAATGATGACAACACTCTTGCGAAAACTCTTGGCGTCTTCTGAGATCTGCCATCCAAGTATTTAATTAGGCCAAGCAACTCAGCGTCGTCACGTTGTTGCTGCGCAATGGCGGTCGTGTCGAGGACACCGAGAAATGCCATTTCCTCCTCTTTAGGTAGGGTTGCCGACTCAATGGGTGAACGGGACAGACAGTCGGCGTCCATATGTCACTTGCCTGACTTGTGTACGACTACAATATCGAATTCTTGCAGCCTGAGACTCCAACGCGCTAATCGCCCGGTAGGGTCTTTTAGACTTGTTAACCAGCACAGTGAGTGGTGGTCGCTAATTACTTTGAAGTGGCGGCCATATAAATACGGGCGAAATTTTAAAACCACCCATACCACGGCGAGACATTCCTTTTCAGTTGTAGAGTAATTAGCCTCAGCACGTGTTAACCTTCTGCTTGCGTAAGCGATTACCCTTTCTGTGCCCTCTTGCTGCTGCACAAGCACAGCTCCCAGACCAACATTGCTCGCGTCTGTGTGAAGCATCGTCGGGGCTTCTTCATCGAAGTGGGCAAGCACGGGGGCGTTTGAAGACGTTGACGCAGGTCATTAAAGGCAGCCTCCTGTTCTTCGTTCCACTCAAAGGCAAAGTCGTCTCTTGTGAGACGAGTTAGTGGTGACGCGATGCAGGCAAAGTCTGCGATAAATCGGCGATAATAGGCACAAAGGCCCAGGAAGCGTCTGACAGCCTTCTTATTGGAGGGTACTGGGAACTGTGCGACAGCGGCAATTTTTCCAGGATCGGGTCGGATGCCTACGTTACTGACGACGTGACCGAGAAACTGAAGTTCGTGGAAACAGAAATGGCACTTTTCTGGTTTCAATGTTAGGCCCGAAGACCGTATGGCACGTAAAACAACTTCCAGCCTCTAAAGATGCTCGTCAAAAGTTGTTGAACATACTACAACGTCGTCCAGATAGACTAGGCACGTCTTCCACTTCAATCCCGAAAGTACGGTGTCCATAAGCCTTTGAAATGTCACGGACGCGGAGCAAAAACCGAAAGGCAAGACTAAACTCGTATAAACCATCTGGCGTCACAAAAGTGGTTTTCTCTCGGTCTCTTGGGTCTACCTCGATATTCCAGTATCCACTCCTCAAGTCCATGGAAGAAAAATAGCGAGCGTGCCGAAGTCATCAATACGTGGGAGCGGGTACACATCTTTTTTGGTCACCCGATTCAGCTTCCTGTAGTCCACGCAAAAACGCAGCGTGCCGTCCTTTTTCTTTACTAGCACTACAGGCGATGCCCAGGGGCTCTGTAATGGTTGAATTACATCATCTTCAAGCATTTTCGCGACTTGTTGTTGTATGGCTTCGCGTTCCTTTAAAGCTACACGATAAGGGTTCTGGTGAATAGGTCTCGCCGTGTCCTCGGTGATTATTCGATGCTTTGTCAAAGGTGTTCGACCAACTCGTGAGGTCGATGAAAAGCAGTCGTGGAATTCGGCTAGTAGCTGAAGAAGTCTCTGTCGGTCATCCTCTGACAGAATGGGACTAACATCGAGAACGGGTTCTGGTTCTTGATTAGGCGCTTCGTCTAATACCGATAAACATAAACTGCCTCGCATGTCTACGATATTGTCGTAAGAAGCGATAGCTGTGCCCTTCGGAAGGTGCCGGCGCTCAGTAATGAAGTTGGTCAAAAGTAAATTCGTGCGCCCACCAGTGAGACGGACGATACCTCGTGCGACCGAAATGCCATGGCTAAATAGCAGCGAGCCAATTTGGTCGGCAATGCCTTCGCCATCAAACGCTTCGTGCCCTTCCACCGAAACAAGAGTGCATGACCGTGGCGGGATGACCACAACGTCATCAATTATACGTAAAGTGTTACGTATTGCGTCTGAACAGTCAACCAAGCCAGGGCTGTTGCGGAACGTAATTGAACGGTCCGGGATGTTGATGACGGCACCATATTCTCTTAAGAAGTCCATCCCTATGATGAGGTCCTTGCAACATGAGGTGAGGATGACAAACGTCGCCACGAAAGAAGAGCTGCTGATGCCGAGTCTCGCTGTACACCTTCCGACAGGCATCAACAGCTGGCCGCCTGCTGTCCTCAGGTGAGGTCCCGTCCACGTAGTCTTCACTTTTTTTAGGCGCATGGCAAGGTTTTCACTTATAATAGAAAAGTCGGCACCAGTGTCAACTAAGGCTGTTACTTGCTGTCCGTCTACAAAAACGGTAAGATCTGTGGTCACAGTTTCGTCAACGTAACAACTAGTCGGCTTTACGGCGTCCTGTGGCAAGAGTAACGGGGGCCTTTTTTCGTCGCCTTGGCGGCCTGCAACCTCACCCCCGGAGGTCGCCGCCTTCAGTTTCCCCGGCGTGGACTTGGTGACCTCCTTCCGCTGGCGTCGGCTGTAGTGCGGTGGCGCGACGAAGGCGAATATGCCGGAGACGGAGAACGTGGTCGACGTCCCAAACCTGGCTGGTAATTAGGCTCACCGTCGTCATTGTTAGCTTGGCGGTTGTCAAAATGGAACCGAGACAAGGAAGGTCGTTGAGAATCAGCGTCCCGGCGTGGTGGGTAGTCGTCGTTGGGGCGTCGATTGTCAGACCATTGCCGAAGAGGTCGAAACGTGTCGACGCGTACCAGCAATGACGAGAAATGTGGCCGACACCTCCGCAGGTAAAACAAAGCGGACGTCTATCCACGGTGCGCCAGACGTCTGTTTTACGAAGCTGTGGACGCCTCAACGGCTCATAATGTTGTAAATGCCGTGTCTCGTTGGGAGACGGCTCTTCGTACGGCAGCATTTCATACGGTGGCACGACGGAAGGGCGCCGCGGTGTCTGTTCTTGCAGTGGCGACCAAGGAACGGCTGTCGATGGCTGGCGGTATGACGGCGGAACGGGCGGCGGGCGGCGAAGCGCGGCTGCGTAGCTCATGGGTCGCTGATCGTGAGTAGGATTAGCTGCCGAAAACGCTTGGCGTATTTCTTCGCGGAAGACTTCAGCGACAGACGCCGTGGGTGGTTCCGTGACCAGAGTCCGCAGCTTCAGCAGCTCTTCGCGAACAATCTCTCGTATTAAATCGCGTAACGAGCTGTGATTATCAGATGTCGTAGCGGCGAGTTGAGTGTGGGTGCTGCTGGACAAGCGATCGTATTGTCGGCATCGTAGTTGAAGCGCCCGCTCGATAGCCGTAGCTTCTTTGATGAAGTCAGTCATGGTGCTTGGCGGGTTCCGCAAAAGTCCGGCGAACAATTGCTCTTTAACGCCACGCATGAGGTAGCGTAACTTTTTGTCGTCGGTCATGTGCGGGTCAGCTTTACGGAAGAGACGGGCCATGTCCTCAGCGAACATTGCGACCGTTTCATTGGGTTTCTGAACCCGTAGCTCGAGTATATGTTGCGCACGTTCACGCCGGTCAACATCGGCAAATGTGTCAATCATCCCTCTTTTAAAGTCACTCCATGTTGACAAACTGCCTTCTCTCTTCTCGTACCAAGTACGAGCACTGTCGTCGAGATAGAAATAGGCGCGGGAAAGCCTTTGTTCAAGAGACCACTGGTTGGTGTTGGCTACACGTTCATAGTGATCAAGCCAGTCTTCGACGTCTTCATGTGCTCCACCACCAAAGCGATCAGGCACCAGCGGTGAAAAAAAGGTTACCTGAGATGGGGTTGGTGGACTGCTGTCTCGTAGTAACTGTTGTGGACTGGCGGCGGCCATTGGGAGATGTGAGCGCTGCCTTGCAGAGTGTTCCTGCGAGGGGGTGAACTCTGGAGGGAGGCTTCGCAAGCCACGACTGCAGCGATGCACGGGAGTGTCGACAAGTGCTTCTGGACTGGATGAACGGCTCCCCGTGGGAGTGCGGAGCATCAGGTGGTGTCGCGGGCCAGCACCTCCACCAGTGTCGCAGTACAACGCGAACAAAGCACAAGTACGCCTTGAGGCAGCGAGAGCAGCGTGTTTTCAACAGCTAAGCCTTTTGTTTTGTTTTGTTTTGTTTTCCTGGGAGGTTGGCTCATACCCACTCAGGGGGATTGGCCAAGAAAGTGTAGTGCAGTTTTTCTGTGATCATTTTAACTATGTGCAATGAATTGGTATTATAATAAGACTAATGTAAAAATAAAAGCAACATAAAAGGAGCAAACGAAAAAAAAATCAAGTTGAGCAATTTTGAGATTTGAGGTGTTATGTTTACCACTCAGCTGCGTTTACTTCACTCTGCCCTTGAGAGTAATAAATATTTTTTTTTTGATTGAAGATCACAAAGGTATACGCTTGGTTGCCTGAATATAATCGCAAACGGCATTGAAAGCATCCCTGTGGCAATGTCCCAAAGCTGAGGCGCCAAAGCTTAGCGCCGTTTCCGCCGTCAATCTAAGGCATATTTTCCGAAATGGCATAACTAGTAACCTTTTTCTAAGTATCTCGTAGCGGCGACAATACAAAAAATAATGATCTAGTGATTCAATTTCTCCGCAGAATGCGCAGAGGGGTGATGTTATCTGACCAGCTCTGTGTAGATACAGGTTTAGGGGGGGAGGGGGGGACACGACATCGAAATTTAGTAATTAAGACTTCGAGCTTTCTGGACTGACTCCAAAGGGGTTGCCATGGAAAAATGAGGTGGTTATAGTCTGTCCATGTAATTACTTTTTCTATTGTATCAGTGGAGATTGCTGATTTTCGATATCTTATAGCCGTGATATATTCTACATCTGGCAGTATGGACAAAACTGGCCCATCAAGTGCGGCTCGTGCTAAGGAATCGGCCAATTCATTTAATCTTAATCCACAGTGACCCGGAACCCATAGTAATCTCAGGAGTCTCAACTGCGGCGGTACTAATGTTTTGAATGTGCTTAGAATTCGAGAGTTCTCTGAAGCTGTCAGAGCTGCACAAACTGAAAGAGAATCCGTCATTATTATTGCATTATTTTGATTTGATGGAAGTTTTCGGAGAGCTAAAACAATCGCCAAGAGCTCCGCTTCAAAAACTGGAGTAAAATCAGGCAGTCTCACTGAAAAGAACCAGTCAAGCAAATCAGAGGCAATGCCTACACCTGCCTTTTGATTATTTACGGAAGCATCTGTGGCTATTATATTTTTAGTTTTTGCATGCTCCAAGTAATCTAATAATATGTTATTTAAAAATTTGAGGGATTGTAATTTGGCGTTTTGGGGGAATATATCATCATACTCAATAATAACATGACAATTCGAGTCATTAGTCTCAATTACATTTCTAATGTTCACATTTATACTTTGTAGATTTTTTTGTACAAACATTATCTGAGGTGTGTGAAACCGTGGCCAATGAGCAAGAAAGAAGGCGTCTGGGTTTGCGATCAAAGCATATTGAGATCTTCTTGCGGGTAAGCTATAAAATTTTAAAAATGCTTGTACGGTCAAAATTCGAAATCGACAAAGTAGTGTAGGCAGGCGCGCTTCCTGGTACAGTACGTTGATAGCCACAAATCTAGGGAGTCCCAGACACATTCGAAGTGCTTCTCGCTCCAAGAGAACTAGAGGTTGCGTTTTATAAGCAGGGCCACCCGAGAATAATATGCAGCCGAATTCCATGATGGGGCGCATGTAAATCTTGTACAACGTTATCAAGGTGTGCCTCCGTAACCCATATTTCCGGTTACTTAGCTTGTGTAGTAAGCCTGAAGCCCGCTGTGCTTTGGTAGTTATATACTCTATGTGTGCACTCCAGTTAAGTTTGTCATTATAAATGATTCCCAAATATTTTATAGAGTCTACTTGCTGGATGGGTTCCTGTTTATATAGAATTGAAATTGAAATTGGTTCTGCAAGCGGAAACGCCATGAGCGCGCTTTTGTTGACATTTAACGATAACGAAATCGACTGCAACCAAATTTCTAACATGTTAATATATCTTTGTAATTTAGGTTGTAATGAGTAAATACCACAGTCAGCAGCAAAGAGTGTGATGTCATCAGCATAAATGTAGACAGTAACTTCTTGATCTGTTGGAATTGTGCTCATTAAAGCATTAAATAATATTGGAGATAAGACTGCTCCTTGGGGAACTCCGCGCGTTTGTTTAAATCTAAATGAGGAACATCCATCCTTGACGCAGTAGAATTCTCTTGATTTTAAGAATTCTGCCACCCACTCAATAAAATATTGTGGGAAGTTCAATCTCTCTAGCGTATGTAACAATATGAAGTGCTCCACACTGTCATACGCCTTGGCTATGTCAAGCGTTACTAAAGCAGAGTATTGCCTTCTTTTACGAGCGAGCTGTATTCGGCTCTCTAAATCAGCATGGGCACACCAAATTGAGAAATCACTACGAAAGCCGATTCAGTTCGGTTTTATTACTAAATTGTCTGCCATCCAGATACTTACTCGGCTATGTAGGACCCTCTCTACTAGTTTGACCATGTTAGATGTTAGAGAGATTGGTCTGATATTATCGACTGTTAATCCTCCACCCGGATTTTTTAGTATAGGAATCACCTTTGCTATCCTCCAATCCTGCGGCACCCATGAGTTTTTTAAGGAGTAGTTAATAACATTGGCGACGTCTCGAGGCGATAAATTGAACAGAATTTTAATCATGGGTACTGTGATTCCATCTGGGCCAGGAGATGCACAGGGTAAATGTTTAATCACGTTGGATACTTCAGTCTGTGTCACTTCTTCAAAGTCAGACTTTGTCGTAGACTTGTGTCTGTTGTTTGGTACTAGTGAAGTGATTATGCTTTCCAGACCTTTACCGATTGCCTCTAAGGTAGTGGTCATTTCTTGTGCCGACAGATTATCACAAGCTACATTAACTGGTGATGGCAAGATTTTCCGAGCTGTCATATATCGGAACAGTGCTTTCATATGTTTAGGCTTCGACAGGTATTCATAATGTCTTCTGTCATAATCATGTTTAGCCTGAGCTACCGTTCTTTTAAAGCCCGCAGCAATGAATTTATAATTGGCCCAGTTTTGTGGGGATTGATTATGTAAGAGCTGCTTCCAAGCTGCCTGACGTCGTCGGTGCTCTCTTGTACATTCATCATTCCACCAACGGCTATATACTCTTTTTGTGGATTCAACAGTAAACTCGGCTCTTTTGTAGGATCGTTTAATGACTGCGTTTATTTTCAGTGCTTTTTTATCGTCGCTCTCTTCCGAGTGAAAAGCCAGTGCTGACTTCAGGTCATTCCTAAATTTAGTGTAATTTACAAATACTCTTACATTTGAACAAGATGGAATTATCGGACAAGAAATTTCAAAAACTTATCGGTAAGTGGTCACTGTTGGTGCCACAGTCCAGCGCTTTCCAAGAAGAAGTAGTAATGGCTGAACTGACAAAACTTAAATCTAAGGCCGACCTGGAGTGATTACGAATAAATGTGGGGGTTCTGACGTTGAGGCACGTCAGGTCATTGGCCATTGTCCACTCCCACAAGCGTTTCCCACTAAGATCAGTTCTAAAACCCCAACTCGTGTGGTGGGAATTAATGTCTCCAACTAAAACTTTGTCTTTGCACCACGATTTTGTAGCTAGATCCAAACTTCGTGTGTCTTGAACACCATCCGGAAAATACATATTAACTAAAGTGAAAGGAGTGAAGTTGGGCAGTGTAATGTCTACTGCCAAAATTTCGCATTCTGGCGACATGTGTTTGTATGAGCATTTGACTTTCATACTAATTTTATTACTAATAAAGAGAGCTAGACCCCCACCTCTCGATGGACGGTCTGATCGAAAAGATTGGAAGTTATTTAAATGGAACAAATTATGTACAGATCGCCATGTCTCTTGTAATGCTATAATATCAGGAGCGAATTTAGAAGTCAAGTATACCAAATCCGTAGATGCAGAATGGATTGATCGGCAATTCCAATGGAGAATCTTAAGCGACCCTATGGTTTCGAAAGAGCTGCTTCCGCTATAGCTTTCTCTAGAATGCTTTCTTTCAAGAAATCCTTCTTTGAAAGGCTCTCCTTTTCTTCCAGATACTTTTTGTTCTTTGTTTGTTTCGGTGAATTACTTTTCCTTGACACAGGGGATCTAGATCTCTTCAGGGACCTAGGGTCCAAATCCATGTCATCGGAATCTATTGTATATGCAGCTTTGTCCTCACTTACACTCTGTATATCTACTCCAGAGGGTGCTGTAGACAGAGAATACGATGGTGCGGTTTCAAATTCCTCATTTTAGCTGTGGACGCCTATTGCAGAGGCTCCTGCGGGCTGATGATACGATGGCACAGTTTCAGATTCACCGTCTGCTATTGGTCGTGAACTCTCAACATGTTGGGATACTTGGCCTGACTCTCCCGCTGTACCAAATATGCGAGTCATCTGGTTAACCAAAATTTGAGATAGAGAATCGCAAAGGTTAGAAGTCAGTCGTTCCATGGATTTTTCTAGAGCCTTTTCTATGGCCTCCGCTATATTCAGGGAAATCGACCCATTTATTTCCGAGAGATGTCGTGCTGCAACACTGGCATACCCCTGAGTTCTAGTCTGCATTTCCGCTAGGGCTTCTCGTCGAGAACAGCGCCTACGCCCTATAATTTCAAGAATTTGCATTTCTCGAGCCTTTGCAGAACAATCAGGATTATCTGCACAGTGTTGTTCATTGCAGAGACAACATTTCTCTTCTTTAGCTTTGCAGTAATTTGTTTCGTGGTTGTCACCACACACTCGGCATCTGAGTTCTGACCTGCATCCTTTAATAGTGTGACCGTATCGCCAGCACTTCGTACACTGGAGTGGTCGCGGTGATAGCGGTACCACTCTGTATATTAGTGGCCATGGCTTGATTTCGCTTGGGAGATTCGCTCCAGCAAAGGTTACAATTACCGACTCAGTCGGCGTCTTCTGCTTCTCTACTAGTCGTGCACACCTATAAACGGAAATAGCACCAGTCACGGCAAACATCTCTAATACCTCAGACGGGGTCAAGTTAACATCGACACCGCGAACAATACCTTTCACACATGCCAGATGCGGGGGAATAAAGGCGCTCACCGGATTGGTCGCGAAACTCGAGCACTTCAATAGGTCTTGGACACAGAGCTGATCAGATGAAAAACATAGAATACCACCTCTGCCGAACTGGCAGACCTCTGTGATGCTGTGAAAGTGAGACGTCACAGCTCTAAGCTCCGCCTGGATCACTTTCGGATTCTTCATCCGAATGAAGCCGTCATTGCTAGGGACGAGGGCCACAGGAACTGCGGGAATGCTGTTGCGTAGAAACTGATCCACTGGTATTTCCTGTGGCGGAAGTGAAGCAGACCAGGGGCAAGCCCCTGGTCCAGGTGAAGAAAACTGCATCTAAGTGAGCTTTCTAGCGCTAAAAGCGTTTACTTAGCTGTAAAAGCACTATAGGAACACCTAATGAAGACTAAGAAACCACAGCCACTACACAAACTTAGGCCAAAACCCCAAAGCAGGCACGACCAGCTACTTGCGTGTTCGAGGCCAGCTGTTCTTATCGTTGTTGTTGTTGTTGTTGTTTCCCTGTAGAAATGGCTCGTACCCAAAGAAGGGGATTGGCCGATTTTAAGGTGAATTTGCCCTAAACTTTCAGCATTGTGTCATTCCTACAGTTTTTTTTTGTAACTTAATTTTGATTTGAAATACCGATATCAAGTTTGCAGAAAAAAAAAATAAGACAAATTTTGAGACAGCAATTTAGCAAGAAAATCGTTTAGTCGCAGTGATGTATTCTTGAACGGCGAATAAAACATCCCTGTGGCTGAAACCCAGTGTAGAGGCTCCAAATGAAAGAAGATCAGGCTGTGATAGTTGCAAGCCCAGTCTTTGAAGAGGTGGTGCTAGTATGCTTTGCCTGAATAAATCGAAACGGCGACAATGTAATAAAAATGACTGATCGTTTCTTCTTGATTACAGTAAATGCACATAGGGGAATTCAATATGCCTGATCTATGCAAGTAAAAATTGAGGGAGGTAACGCGGCAACGAAATTTCGTGATGACAACTTCCATCATCCTTGATTTAGTGAGTTCACTGCGCCAGGGAAATAACAAGTGTTTGTACTCTGGAGAAGCCGTCAGTGCAGGGTCAGATAAATTTTGCCTGATTTTAAGTGTGCGAAATCGCGCCACCGTAATGTATACTGTATGGGGGAAAATAGGAATAATTGGTGTCGAAAGGGATGCCTTCGCAAGAGAATCAGCTATTTCGTTTAACAACAAACCTTTGTGCCCTGGTGTCCAGATTAAATGAATACTTCGGAGATGATAGGGGATTAACGATTTAAAAAGTTTCACTATAGGTGAGTGACCAGATGCGGACAGGGAAGAGCACACTGATAATGAATCAGTTATGACTGCTACAACTGGAATGGAAATATTTACCTTTCGCAAAGCTAACATTATTGCCATGAATTCAGCCAGAAAGACAGGAAGAAAGTCCGGTAAGCGAAGTGAAAATGACCAATCAAGTACGGGGCAATATATTCCAACGCCTGATTTTTCATGTGATTGAGATGCGTCCGTTGCTATAATGACATTTGTTGGCAGAGTACTTAAATGGTCCTGCAATAAACCATTTAAAATGCCTGTAGGTAATAGCTTTGCGTGAGTTGGGAAGATATCATGGTAAACAATTTCTGGAGAATTTTGTTGCTCAGTTAAAGGAATCAGATCACGAACGTGTACATTTAGGGGCTCAAGTAACGATATACAAATACTATTTGTGGTTTGGTAAATCTGGGCCAATGCACGGAGAAGAATAGGTCAGGATTGGAAATAAAAATAATTTGTTCAGGGTTAAACGGTGCTTCATATAGTCGTAAAAAGGTCTGCACAGTAAGAATGCTAAAGCGACGTAATAAGGTTGGTATTCGTGCTTCAAGGTATAACACTGCATTTGCAGTATACTTTGGAAGTCCTAAGCAGAGCCGTAAAGCCTCTCTTTCCAACAGAACGAGCGGCCGAAGTTTGTAGGCTGGCGCACCAGAAAAAAGAATGCAGCCAAACTCCAACACAGGTCGGACATACATTTTATATATAATCAAAAGTGCCTTTCTTCTCATACCTGATCTGCAATTGCTCAACCTCCGCAATACCCCCATCGCGCGTACTGCTTTTGTCGCGATGTATTCAATGTGAGGGCGCCAATTTAGATGCTCATTATACATAACTCCAAGATATTCTTATCGTTAATTTCGCAAGATTGTCTTCTTTGTTGTTGAGTCAAGCCAGAGGCCCACTACTTGGTGTCTGCTAAATCCCCACATCATCGTTGTCGTTCACACGCAGACACGGGTCAATATGACACACAATATTAATGAGATATAGCAGATCATCACACCAAGTAAAATATAGAGGGGATGCTATTAGAAGTAACTCTAATGTAAATGTGATGAAAAAAAGTGGACAAAAAGATAACTTGCCATCGCCTTTTTTTTTGTTTACATTTACACTACAATATCTTTTGATAACATCCCCTACACTTTTCTCGGCAAAAGGTCTGTTAGATCTCATTATTATTATCGATTGTTTGGTATTTTAGGTCTAGCAATTACGTAATCTTTCCTTGTAAGACGACTACGCTCTGCGAATAACCTTTAAAAGGTATAGCAAGCACCACTGACGTTTATGCACAAGGTCATCGCATAAGTTCCTCAAAATTTTTTCTACGTTATTCTTCGCCCTATTTACAACAAAAACTAGGTTTGAACTATTGAAGCAAGAAAATGATGATTTCTTTAAAACATATGCTGGCTTGCCTGTATGGCCAGCCTGTGGGAGAATTCCTCGGGTAAATTTGGTTTGTGGAACGAAAGTAAGCGGCTACTCCAAAGGGGCCATGAGGACTAGAGACTCACGATGTTCGGAACGTTCACCCTGCCTATTGTGAGCAAATTCTTTCTTCCCCATCGTTTTTGAATCAGGAAATTTTTTTCTCATCAACTGGGCAAACGATTCTAAATGAAAAAATAAATAACAAAATTGCCTGAACGCATACCGGCAATGTCTTTGTGCCTCCCGCATCACAGCAGCATATATCAACTACATCTTCAAAGGAAGAACAACAAAAAGAAGTACCTACTAGAGTTACGCTTGCACAAACAGAGGCAGGGCCTGTCGTAGGCGGAAGGCTTAATTTACGAGTCGCAGCCACGACCGTTATTAATCAAGGAGCGATACAAGACCAATTATGAGGCGAAAATGTCCCCTTTCCCGGATCCGGGCGATAAATCAGCTTTAATGAAATCTCCTCTGCACGCACTTTGCAGCGTGTGGGGTTACTGGTGGTCGGCGGCCGTGTAAACCTACGCGCAGATGGCCATCGCGTGCCTCCTCCACTGGTGTGCGCGCATCGGCGTCGTCGGCACTCGAGCATGCCGGGATGCACGAAATGCTCGTCGCTGTAATGCGCTGACCCCCTTGACCAGCTTAACGCTTTCGCTTTGAGTGTAGAACATTTCTTTGCGCTGCACTTGTAGAACCGCAGGAGTCTTAGCGCCAATCTCAACGAACACGGAAGCCTCAACTTCAAAACCGGTTAGGAGGCCCTAACTTTGTTTTGTTAACGCCGATAACATTCTGGAGAACTTTCAATTGGTACCTGCGGCTCCTCCTTTATGGAGAGCATTCACTTACTGGACGCTCGTCTCTGGAACATGCGCGTTATTGTAAATTCTGCACGTACTTTGCCTATGGTTCGCAGCTGCACATATAGACAGTAACTCCTAATACTTTAAAATAGCACATGTACCTGTGATCTATTTTTATCGTTGCGTCTCATATTTCTTCCCCATTTTGGGGTAAGAAATATGAAGCTGGAGGCGTATGTTGTCACTACCAACCTCTTTTGCTTCGTGCAAAATTTGCTTGTTCCGTTTATTTATTTATTTATTTAGATGCCATGCATACTGGTATTATCTAAGATAGTAAGCTTTTCCAATTGAATTGTAAAAGAGATTGCAATTTAACGTTGGTTACAGCTACAACTTTTTTTTATGCAACTGAAGCGTGATATAAAAAAACATATAGAAAGGCAGGTTCGGAAAACAAGGCATTCGTGGTCTATAATACAAGTAAATGATATATCGGGGTACTCCTATACAATCAGGATCATATAGGTCACATTCATAATCGCGAAACGTAATAGCCGGATTCTTGAGTAGTTTTAATTTGATTCTCAATAACGAAATACGAGATATTGCGTTACCGAGGTCGGGTATGAAAGCAAACACATTTGCAATACCACTGTCATGCTCTACATGTGGGCATGAAAGCTTCTCCTTCGACCATATTCTGGCTATGCCCATTTAACGTGGGCTCCACCACATGATGCAGCCACCTGAAATGAGCGACTGCACAGTTTGGATCTCACGTATCAACTTTAGATCGTCTAGAGGGCCCGTGTCGTCGCCGAGAGTCATCTCCCAGTTCCGACAAGGGTGAAGCCACCGACTGATTGGGAATGTTTGTTGGGCTCTTATACTCTTGTCCCTTAGGACACGAATAAAGTTGTTTTTATGTATGTACAACTTTGTAACTTTGTGACTCATATGTAAATCAGACATGTCATGACGTCTATCGTTACCATGAGCCATACCCTTAGGTGTTAATGGTCAACATCTCTACACTATTTGTATTCCTCCTTTCCTTTCTGCCCTGTTTCTTGGTCAGCGACGTAATTGCTATCACGGAGTTATTTATTAAATTTAAAGCTTTAGTTTTCTCACCAACACGAAAATGAACCACCAGTGTCAGCGTCAGCACTAGTGATGCAAAAGAAATCATTGGCTGATGAAGTTATCCAGACGTCACAGGTCGCCGAAAGTCCTCCTGACGCGGCGTCGGGACAAAGTCGTCGCTTGGTCATGAGCTGACTAATTCAGGAGGTACGTGATGCGTAAAAACTTCCACTGTCTCCACCGCCATGACTAGAAAGTTTTATTTTGCGGGCTGATCAATGCCGTCGTAAAAGAAAACGAAAAGGACGATGGCTTTGTCATTTCAGTCGTCTTAAAAGAATGCAGAAGGGAAACAGTGTTATTTTATTATTCTCATGTTCTAGAGCTAATGTAACTTGAAATGTTCTTATTGCATTGTGAGTGGTTCAGTCATACGAAAATGTTCCTTTTAGCATCGTTATTGTTTTTTACAACTACAGCATTCGTGAAGAGTTATTCGACTGTAGACATGATAAAGCCTTCTATATCACTAGTCTGAAGGCTAAGTTTCCGTATGCTGCCGATCACCGAAATATTATATACAGAATGACCGCTTCAAGTTCGTGAGACTCGGGCGATGAGTATCTTCCTCATCATGATGGCGTGAAGGGGTTATAAACGTACACCATGCGATGCTGTTGTGCACAGTGCTCACTTCTTACAGTTAGAGCAGTCCAATTCTTACAGTTATCATAATTTTATTTTAAGTTTTCTCACAAATTCTGTAGATTAACCGAGATAATTTGCTCAAGTTCTCGTTTCATCTCCATCAGTCAGTGCTTGCCGCACAAGGCACACACACCACGCACCCAGGCTTGAAGGTTTAAATATATTTGAGTTTCTCGAAGAATAATGCAATATGACTTCTTAAGCAGCATCACCTAATCCCCAAGAAATTCACTTGTGGAATGACAGAATGAGGCGCTAACGTATTTTCCGGAAAAATTCTCCGGATAAACTATTTATAGCGCTAAGAATGCGGCTAAATCTAACGACGTCGTAGATTGTCCGGTAATAATATGGAAAAAATATAAAGAGGTTTCATGCAGTAACTACGACACGTGTTGTGTTACAGTCTTAGTACTCGTTTCGTGCTAGCACACACGTTCCAGAGTTTCCTTAAGCAACGCGTAAATTATTTGCCAGTGTCTTGGCAAAGGACGGTAGTCGTCTGTCTAGGCTTGAGGGCATTGCTAGACGGCTAATGCGCGCAATGGCTTGCGCTGAGTTCACAGGCAGCAATTGTGAGCAGAGTGGACGCCGTTTATTGTCTTGATATATAATTCATTACGAGATGCGTGCTCGCGCACACACGTACGATGGTCTCTCATTCATTTAGTTTCCTTTTTTTACCCTTCTTCGCGAACCATTACACGCTTTGCCTCAACTGCCGAACGGGCAAACTTCAGGCTGTATAACTCGGCAAACTCGTTAATACGCGGCGTACGACGATGCAAACTTACTGTCTTGTATGCCGGGTGGAAGAGATATGGCAACACGAAGGCGTTACAAGCTCTTGAAATATATGCCCTGCAAGAGTGGTTACCGAAATGGCGCGTGACGACTCGCAGTGGTTTATGTGAAGCTTTTACCCCTCAGTTCTGCGCCGTAAAGACAATGCGGTTTTTGATGGCACTGCCGTCACTGGAAGGCACATATGTACACTAGAAATGTACACTGTAGCAGTTTTAAAGCACCGCTATATTTGCTGAAATCGTTCATTGCCACCTGCATACTAGCCGGAAAGATAGTCGTGTGTATACAGTTTGTATGTATACTGCATAAGTACACATAATTCGTTTACAAGTAGATTTTTAGAATGTCGGCGCTAGTTTTTCTGTTTCATCCCCGTGAAAATGACAGGATATTGTACGCTGGATGTTGCTAACTCAACGCTGGAAATAATCTACACAGGTATACATTCAAGCCGCAAGAATTAGGTGTTTGTGCTTATCACTCTCTTTTATTGCGGGTAATGAACACCTTAAAGGTAAATTTATTGACTCTAAGAAAAAATTACGTTTATTCCAAACGTAATTGAAGCCTTGTACAGTTAGAGTAAGGCCCGATTACAGGTCACTGATCTACGTTGAATTATGAATCAGGAGTTTTGGTCTTTGGGTGTCGAAGATGCCATCCAAAATCTTCGACATTGTGACATTGAATAATACACTGCGCTATGCCAAGGAGGAATACGTTGAGAACATACTTTTGTGATGTTTACTGGTTTGAAAAGAAATGTCGCTTAATCTAATGTTTTGACTGAAGGACTCGCCACATCTCCTTCCATGAGTTGGCCTGTCCTCGCAAGTTCTGGAGTGGCACACGTTGTTCACCGGCTGCCCGTCACAACGAAAGTTTCTAATCACTGGTTCTATTGAACGACGTACCGTGCAGTAGCCATGTTCTTCTTTACTACTTTATCACACGTGTTCAGAAAATATTTCTCTCTTTCTAATGTCAAATCCACTCATAAAGCTTCTCTAAAAAACTCAGAGGCCACTCTGGCACTGTGATCGTTCAGCGACCATGAGAATAATGGGTAGCACACAAATGTAGATAATCTTCGTGCTTGCGGGCTTCGGACGTGCTTGTGGTTTTCTTTACTCCTCTGTTTACGTTGTGTTTCAAATAAAAAAAAACAGACCATTGTGATCTTCATGACCCCATTTGAATTAGTGAGCCTAAATGGTAAGGGTATTGAAGTGACCCTGCTAAATATTGTCGTCTCGTGACAAAGCGGCTTCAAGCCATGCGAAGCCACATGGAGCCGAAAGTTCCAAGATTAGATCAGGGAGAGTTTATTTGCACGTCAAGAGCTCGGGGATACGTGACCAATAGTTAAACGTCACACATGACGTCATTGGAAAAGTGATCGTCTTCAACTCGCTACGCCTTGTCAAGCGACTTTGAAGTCAAATGACAAAAAAAAAAAAGAAACGGGCTATGTGCGCAGAAAGAGAAGAAAGCAGGCGGGGAAGGCGCATTTTGTTGCCATCATTACGCTTCAACGCTGCGTGACCTGTCGAAGCCCGGCAAAGGAAGCCTTCGTACTTGAAGTCGCTTTTCTGTGGTGCTCTTAGACATGTCATGTGCCGTTGTGTAGATATGAGAGTAATGAGTAGAGGGGAGTGCCAAGTGTGTGTATTTGGAGCTTGCATGAACGGCCGGTCATGTAGGCTCTCCGTTGTGTGGCAGCAAACATATTCAGAAACAAGCTTACTGGCATTTGCTGATACGGTTGTTAGCACCATACACTTTACTTCAAAGGAACTTACTGAAGTTCACGAGTGTACAGCCCGGAGTCTTCCCGACGGCCATTCGATGGCCTCGCGGCTTTAACAGATGAACGCTTCAAATTTTTGAAATAACCAGTGAGCAGCCACCTAGAGACGCCAAGAAGCCTGTCTAGAACGCCATAATGACCATAGAATATACTTTTACAGCGCAAACATAAAACGATCCACAAAGAAAGCGACGACACACACCAGCGCTGACTAACAACTGACTTTATTTCGGAATATGTCAATGCATAAATACCTCCTGGGCAACCTCACCGCACATGCGCCACACATCTCGACAGATAACAGACACTCAGAGGAACAATCAGAGTTGACAAAAGAAAAGAAACCGTGTATTACATACGTGATGAAATGAACTGAAACTCAGATGGGAGCAGCGTCAGAGACGTGTCGCTTATACAAAGCTGAGCCCTTTTTCTGATATGATAGGCTTCCAAAGCCAGCAGCGCATGTTCATTGTTACTCCTGCCAAGGATCGACGTCCCTTCAAAACGTGGCTCACAATTGCAGCAAGAATTAATATGAGCCACAAGATGGGCTCCTTTATCTTCGTTCTTGTTAACTTTTTGAGCGTGTTCCCTGAGCCGCTCGTTGATACATCTTCCAGTTTTTCCGACGTAGAACTTGCCACACGAGAGCGGGATGGCATAAACCACGCCGACGGCACACGGGACATAAGTCACACCGTGTCGGATTTTGCAACCTCCTCTGTTCATACCGCAAGTGCGGGAGCACAGCTTGGAAAGCTTGTTCGGGGCAGACAGCGCCATAGCGACCCCATGTCTGCCTGCCACTTTCTTGAGCTGATGGGATATCCCATGCATATACGGGACCACCACAGGCCTCGCTTTGTCCTGTACGGCGTCCGCCCGCCGTAATAATGACACGCTCCGTAATAATGACACGCTCCAACACTCTCTGGCGACATGTATACTGATATCTAGTTGCTTACATCCCACACTTGAGCATTTAACCTTGGCGGCTTTGCATATGCGAAAATTTTGGCTCTTTCAAAATAGTTACAATGAGAAAGCATCGTCCGTGCCGCCCGGAGTGCGCCTTTTTGGCGTTTCAGACAAATGCGCTGATCAGTGACCTGAACTGTACTACGTTACGCACGGCAGGACACGACTCGCCTGTGAGACGAGCACTCACTCTGGTCCCTTGCCTAGGTGACCCGAAGGTCGCGAGGTGGGATCCGTGGTGGTATAGCATTTTCGATGGAGGCAAATATTTTCGATACCCATGTGCGCAGTAAAGAACCCCAGTTTAGCCACCCCACCCAGGTGGTCGAAATTACCGGAGCCCTCCCCGCCAGCGTCCCTAGTAATCAGACCTGTTTTTGGGGTTTTAAACTCTGACAAATATATTCGGCCGAAGAGTCGGCCGAGTTGCGACGCAGTGTGAATGGGTGCAACGCAGTAAAGAACAAGTATCATGGTGCAATGGAGCAAGCTATAAATCAAGCCGCCAATTTAACGAACTACGCAGCGTGGATGACGGCCACATGAATGGAAAATAACTTGAAAGAGTGCAAGCGAACCATAATATCAACAAAAGGCGTCTTTTTTGTGACGTGACCTTAAACTGGCTTGACAAGACGGCGTAGCCAGTTGCAGTGACAATTTGAAGCCGATATCTTTACCAAAGACGGCACATGTGACGTTTACCTTGGGTCACGTAATCCTGAGCTGTTGAGGTGCAAATACTCTCTCTCCCATTAGATCAATCAGTTCCACGCTCGCTAAAGCACTGTGCGTTGCAGCTTCCACAGACACCAGCGCCAGAGTTTTCTCTGGCGCTAGCGTTAATAGTAATTGTAGGAAACACCATGAATCCATTTATTTTCTTTACAATCGTAATGTGTTGCTGGACATATTCTACTTCGTCTACGTATGATCTTCATCTTAGCTTTGTCTTTTCATTTCTGTCTAATTCTCTTTCTTATGCGTACAAAAAGATGGCCTATCGCACAATAACATTGCATGCATGTTTCTCACTTATTTTGTTTTTAAAGATTGTTGACAGCGACTAACGTTTTGAGCTCTGGTGGCATTTTTCAACTGCAATATTTTTGAAACAAAATTGCATGCGCATGCATATAGTGTACAAGCCCGGGTTCCGGCAGTTGGAAAACCGCCTCCTGTCATGGTCAGCAGCCATAAAGATCTGGTAAAATGGCACCCATTACGAGGCATAAAACGAATCGGGGAAAAGAGCATATTTTTTCCCTCGAAGATCATCTTACAGCCAACGGAACGGGAAACTGCTGCAGTTACGCCTTATGCATCAGGCTCCACGATAAAACACTGTTATTCTGTGCTCCACCTGCCAAATGAAGAACGCAGTTCAGATGAAAAAACAAACAAACAAAAATATGCCAAGCAAACAGAGGAGAAGTTACAAAAGTGTTTGTGTGATATGGCTATAAAAGGAGGGTGCATGGTTAATGTTCGCAGAGCCCAGCTGACGCGTGTGCGAGTGGCGCTTATAGCTGGCGCTGTTGGTACTGCTGCTACTGACATCATTCGGTACTGTACGCTTCTTCTTGCCTTATTCCAGCGGCTTACGACTGCGCTTTGAAAGCTGTAAGGATGAAGCATAGCCTCTGTGATGCATTTCGCGGCTGACATTCACGAAGGCAGCGGAGGCGGCACTTAAAACCTCTGCTTGGAGGATTGGTAGTGAAAAGACCTGGAAGCATAGCCGAGACATCCGTCTTGGACAGACGCTTCAGTACACGGTCCTTCACTTCACCTAATGATCTGTCCAGCGCATGGCGAAAGCGCGGGAGATTTTTTCGTGGCTGTTGTTGGTGCTGCGTTTTTGATGGGTAATTTTTTATGCACAAAATCTAAGGCTTTTTCAGGGTAAGATTACGCAGTGTGGAACTGAGAGAGTAGAGTAAAACGACCACTTGTTTTATCGTCAGAAAAGAGAAAAACTGTCTTACTCGCCGCGCACGTGGGCTGGCTTAATGTGTGGCACCACTAATGACATGATTCTTGAGTGTGAATCAGAGTTAAATGCATGTAAAGAAGTTCCTTTCTTCTTTTCTTCTTAGCAAAAGTGGCCGCAGAAGTAATGGTTGCAAAGATGATATTGATATGTGGGGTTTAACGTCCCAAAACCACCATATGATTATGAGAGACGCCGTAGTGGAGGGCTTCGGAAATTCTGACTACCTGGGATTCTTTAACATGCACCCAAATCTGAGCGCACGGGCCTACAACATTTCCGTTTCCATCGGAAATGCAGCCGCCACTGCCGAGATTCAATCCCGTGATTTGCTGGTCACCAGCCAAGTATACATTATAGCCACTAGAGCACCACGGCGGGGCAGCGATTGCAAGGAAACGAATAAGGTCAGGACTTCAAGAATGCAATTTACAGTTTTAAGCAGAAACTGAAACAAAATATGAACTTTTAGGGTGATGGTTCAGTGACAGTTGCTATACCTTGTGCACTGCAGTCAAAGAAAACTTTGAAAATATGAAAAAATCTAGAAAGATCAGGTGTGGCGAAACAGTTCTTGTTCGAACGGTCCAATCCTCTTTTTCATGAAGTCAATTTTCTTCAACGTCTGTTAGGCTCTGTAAATTCGTGAAAATTCGCTGTTACGACCAGCTCGGTTAACTGATTTAGTTGTCATAAATCGGACAAAATCAGTGACTGTGCGGCCCATCTAAAAAAGTTAATTTACCAATTTATCAGCATGTTGCAGTGAATTGTTTTCATTTTGTGTTAATTACTCGATGTCATAGTTTGACGAAGCATACATGTTCGCCTGAAACCAATTCAGGTTTAGAAAACAAGTGGTGTAAATATGAAGCGAAATCGTTAGAAATAAATGCCATCCTGCTTAGTTATAGTAGGCGTGAAGACATTGGCTGCAATGCTGGCGCGAAGCGAACAGGAAAAGCTATTATTCGCTTCGGCGTTGTGGCTGGTAACGTAAACCATTCTTGAGTAGCCGACACCCGCCACAACGACGACGCTTAAAATGCACGCTGAAGTGATCGAGTTCTTTTCATATTCAAAGTAGAGAAGTAGTATGAGTACGAATAAACGTGTGTTGTGCGAAACGGTACCGCGGTGCAAGTTCCGCTTCTACCCCAAGTTGGAGGTCTCCTCATTCCACGAACCCTCTGGCTTTGGCTGCCTCCTCGGCCCTGGTGACGAGACGCGTACGCGTGCACTTTACAGTCCCCTAGCGGCTTTTTCCGTAGAGAAGTAAAGAAAGAAAAAAGGAGACATTCTCGACCTCCTGGCAACTCAACTACCGTGCATCTGGTGATACAAACACGAGCCCGCGAGAGCGTGGTTATAAAGCCCGAGCTATTCGGCTCGGAGCTCCGACGGTGGAAACTACTTTCTCATAAAGCAGAGTCCTGTCGCGTCTCACTTCGCGCAGCGAACACTGAGAGCGATTGGAGGCTTTTCTGTAGACTCCGAGCGGCAGGGTGCTTGCGTTGTTGTAGACACTGGGCGGCACTCCTTTAGGCACTCACGATCGAAGCTCTTGCTCGCCGACGGTTTGCCGCTCGCTTTCCCGAACAGCGCTTCCATTTCATTGTCACCGAGAAACCGCAGACTTCATCTCGGCCCCAGGTGCGGCCACTGCACCGTCGAGACGGTGGCTGAATAGGAATAAGGCCCATAAATGTTTCCCTCATCGAAAGCCTTGCCAGCCGTTAGCATAAGATGAGCTGAGGTTCGGTGCTCGCTGGCCGTGCCGTGGAAGCCCAAGAAACCGATAAAGAAGGCGAACGGCGAGAGGACATGCGTTGTTCTCTTCCGCATTTCGAGAAGGGGACGTTATTGTCAGCGAAACCGTCGGGAGTGAGGGCGACATTTACGACTTGGCTTCATTCCTCCGGCAATAAGCACGGTGTGTTTTTATATTAATGGCTTTGGCTCCTGCTTTTCTGCTTGCTCGGTCATTTTAGCGGAGAAGAACTTGAAAATCTAGAAATAACTGTTTTCGTTCGTTCATTGTTCTCGTTTCTTATTGAAGTGCTGTCGTCATGAGAAAGGAAGCATGAATTAATCCGTAAAAGAAGGAGTAACATATTGATTTCAGAGTAAAGCAGGTCAAAATGATCACGTTGAAAGCAATCAAGGTTATTTATGTATTGTTTATCGATGCCCCATTTTTGACACTACAACCGGCGAGTGTACTTAAACGCTGTGCTTGTTGCCGAACTTGCTGTTGAAAGTATCACTTTTGGGAGGATAGCGAACATATATATGATTACTACATCGCATGATGACGTAGGAAAAGAATATTTTTTAATCAATAAAAATATGTTAGTAGGCTTTTCCAGATGATAATTTTTTTATTATCCCACAAATACAGGTGGTTATCCCACCTTGATATCGCACTGCACATATATTGCTGAGATAAAATGAGATAAATATCATGCATGCAAGATGAATGTCATTAGGAATGAATGAATGAATGAGTGTATGAATGAATGAATGAATGAATGAATGAATCTTTTTTTTCATTTTGAACACTTTTTTTCAAGAAAGGTACGGGAGTAGACTTCATATACGCCCAAGCCATAGGTGAAAGAAGAATTTAATTATTAGAAAGTGTAAAATAAAAAAAATTCACCGACCAAGCACTCCGTACAAATGATTAACCAGCGAAAGCTGAAATATGTGGCTCTGGTATTTAGCAGTCGGTTCAATCCGATGCTGAACTGAAGCCTTTCACTGTTGTTGGTTACGTGTTCGTGCTTCTTGATGACGTTTGACATACGTTTAGCTAGGGTTAACCACAGTGTTTATTTCACATGCCGCACATTGCGGCTCGCATGATCACGGCCATGAAGGAGTGTAACGAGCGAACAAATGCATTTCGCAATGCGTTAATCACAGTGGTAGTTCTCAAGCTACCGGCGGTTACAGGTATCGCAGCCGAAGCCCAAGTGTGGTTGGAGAAACTACCACCGAAAGCGGGCGTTCTCCCCAGCGAACGCACTCCCGCAATCATCACGTTGACTCTGTTGTGGCCGCAACGCCACTTGTTCGGCGAGCGTTGTTGCAAGCACTTGACATCACGAAGGAACTCAGCAGCGTCGTTGGCTGGATCCGCCCGCAGGTGGCGCTCGCATTCCCGCTCGCAATTTTTAGCGCGGCTTGGAAGGCTGCCGGATCATCGGTGCGCAGTAGCTAGCGGCACTCGGCCTCCCACGCCTGTTTTGTGCTAGGACTGCACCATCGGCGCGGCGAATGCGAGCTCTCTCACGTTCTCCCCTTGGCGCTCTTCCGAAGCTGTCAGTTGCTTACCCATGTGGAAGTTCGCAGTAGAAACTGATGCGGGCGTGCTCGGTGCCATGGCTGCGACGGGTTCAACGACGTCACTCAGAGAGCAGTCAATGGCATGCGTGCTTGTGTGCGACGCATGCAGAGAACGACGTAATTGATACTCCAACCAATGGAGAGCACCCCTGACCCCATTGCCGAGTGGTATTTGGTTTCCCATATATATATATATATATATATATATATATATATATATATATATATATATATATATATATATATATATATATATATATATATATATATATATATATATATATATATATATATATATATATATATATATATATATATATATATATATATGTGCAGCTTTTGCTGTAAAAATAATGCATAGCAAATTTTTTATTCTATACGAAGCGAAACTTTTAAGAAATTATTACATGCTATAAGATTGTCTAGTTCACGCAACACGTCTTGAAGCATATATATAACGTTCCGGCCCGAGAATCAACAAAAAGCGTCAACAAGGCCTTCATGAAGCATTGACAAGGTCTCGAGTGACGAGCACTTGACGAGTATGATCAATGTCTTCATGAAGTTGTATTGCGAGGCTTAAAGAATCCATGTGACCACAAACTACATTTATTTCGATAGCGGCCCATGAACTTGTGATCTGTGTTAATGGGACTGGCCCACTTTACAAAGTAAGAAGACAACAAAGCAGACGCACTGCTATGAGGAAAGGAAGCTTACAGTGGTCGCAAGAAAGAAAAGGAGGAACGATTAAGCGGAAGGACAGGGAGGTTAGCCAGTTCTTAGGCCGGCTGGCCGCATGAAAGATATTATTGTTGAACTGAGAACGTTCAAAGACCGTTCGTCATGTAACATCACAATTTAGCTAAGAACTGATTTTGTAACCAGCTCACATTGAATAATAACTACTACGGTTTTACGCCCCAAGACTACGAAATGAGCATGAGGGATACGGTAGTGGAGGGCTGTGCAAATTGCGAGCTGATAAGGTTCTTTAATATGCACCTAAATATTACACGGGCATTTTCCTCCATCACATACGGCCGCCATGGCCGGGATTTGATACCACGGCGTGGTATCAACACCACGGCGCATGAACCTGCCCACATTCGTTACCCGCTTGCCCTCTTAAAAGTTATTCTCAGCCATAACTATAGGGTAATTCAAGAACACATAAGTGTCTGTTGTGACACAACGCACAAAACTCGTTAACCTCTACCTTTAGTTCTCCTTATACCCAGCACGACACTAAAGTATATCAAGGAGAACACAGCACTTTGTGTACAGTCCATGAAGCGCCTTTTCACGTTGCTGCGCATTGTAGGAATGTATACAGCGCTCCGGGACTATTTTCCGCCGACTTTCGAGGCAGTTGAGAAGATTGGAAAGGACACAACGTAAGAAGCGGGACGGGGCCGTACACAGCGTCGCCCCGGAGAATAACCCGAGGCTTCCCCGAGTTACGAAGGGACCTCAGCGCTCCACAAATGAAGAGTAATGTTCCCAGGCCGCTCAGAAATGGCCCACTGGCCTCCCTCTCGCTTCCAAGCTGTTGCGCGCGGTTCTCCTTCGTGTCCGAGTCGACTTGTGACGACTCCGGACAGGAGCAATAACGACACACGAAGGTGCGTGCCTCCTGTTGAAAACTCTTGTCATTCCCAGTTTGCGAGAAGCTGTAATGCGGTGCACTTTCACACTTTTTCTGTCATAGAAAATGGCTTATTCGTAGCTTAGAAAAATAAAGGGCAGAGCTAGTTGGCGAATATTCGTTATAGAAGACAGGGCGTACAATCGTTGACGCAAGAAAGGAGTCAAGCCAAGGGATTTCAGACGCCGACTAACAGCTGCAGGCACAGAGCAGCGGAAAATAAAGAAGGCAATCTACCCATGCCTATACATTAGGCAAACCTGGCAGTTCGGCTTGCGTGCGGGTCGGCATGACAGATGACTAAGACGTTTGATCTCATCTTTAGGCAGCTTAATTGGCGGTTGACTAACACGTCAACCGTCCATGGCCTATGGACTAGTGCGCTTTCTCATCCAGTGGCCGTGCACGTACGCTATTGCTATTATTGGTATGTCAAGCCCAAATTATTAAACGTGTTTTTTAATTCCTGTGCCGCCACAAGACTACGCAGTCATCGAGCTTCGGCATTCACGTACACTATCAGCAATGATGTGAAAAGTGAGAAGGTGAGCCTCCAGTTTGTGATCTGATATGTCCCAATAATTTCTGGTTAACACAGCAGCCCGTCTGTACTGCGGCGGATGGTCTATTTTAGAATGCTTATTTGTAGCTCCTTTAGAGATAATGCGTGAAAGGGGGGCATACAGTAATATATCGTGAATATACTATGCCTCCTAATAATTACTTGGTGTGTTGCCCCGATGTTTTATGTAGTCATCCGAACTCCCTCATGAATGTCCCACTGTGCCGTAGCTTACTAGCCGCTTCAGACTAATTATCACATCCCTACCTTTCCTTTAACTCATTTTTCTTCCTTAAACGCGTTTTACCAAAACGTTGAACATCGATGTCCGCGAGTTAGCAATTCACTGGTGCTTAAAGAATAATAAGCAGCTATTCTTGTTGCACAACAAAAAGCACACGTACATTACGATGCACAACGTATGTGTTCCAATCTCATGGAAGCAGACCATTTTACGCAATGCATTATTAATTTTGGGGGGGGGGTGGATATCTAATTTATAGAGATTTTCAGAAAGACCAACTTAAGAGGAAGTTGGGCTAAGGGTAGGTACATGCTTACTAGTGTAAAGATGTTAACTGAATCTCCCGTCAACGCCTCATGAACTAAACGTGTCACTTGATCTAGATTAGTACTCGTATTAATAATTTCCTTCTTTATTACCGCTGCTGAGTAAAAAAAGGGACTTTAATTTTTGAGACGCAGTAAGCACTACTATGGAGTACGATTTAGCAATTACACAAGGGCACACTTGCCAAAAACGGTTACATAGCATTTTAAATAAGTCTACACAAACCCGCAGTAAGGAAAGCGACGAAGCCACCAAAGATTTTTTGCTTCGGCAGGTCCAACACAATGACGGCAGAAAGCGAAGCACAGCGACAGCGAAAATGTCCAAAGCCTTACGAATGTCGCCTCGTGCCTAATCAGAAACAATACCCCACGGTGGAAGTTCCCAATCTTTCTGTCCTTATTTGTGTTCTGAGTTGCTTTTACCGTATCGAATCGCGAGTGACCTAAAGAGGAGGGTGTCCCGGAAGCCCAGGGTTCGGCGTATAGCGTAAGGTCAGGCACAGGTGCACACACGCACATATGGCGCCGTTGGCCCGAAACCAGGCAAATCAGTGTGGAGCGAGAAACGCGCACGATTGCAACTACTCTAGTAGGAAGGGGGGGGGGGGGTACCTTGTCACGTGACCTGCATTCTCAGTGCTCGTCGGTGCTTTTCTAACACGGGCTCGCGTAACCGGAGCCACCAGACAAAGTCGTTATTTCCTCGTTACAAGACGACGAAGAGCCGCTCGCTCGTCACTTCCAATAAAATCGCTTTCTGTGACAGCGCGTTCCTTCGATTTGGCCTCTCTCGTGTTCGAGATACCCATGTGTTCTGCGATTTTGTCCGTTCTATTTCTTCAGTTTCCTTTATCTTTCCTTGCTTCCCAGTGCGACAACACAGACAATCTACGCGTACTTGCCTCGCTTTTTTTTTCCTACTGTGTGACTAAGTTCACCGCAATATACTCACAAGAACAATTTCCAGTTGTTCTTGACTATGAGTGACGGGATATTTTCTTCCGTACCTTCTGTTTCTTCGGGTCTAGTGTTTTCTGGTCGTTACGCGTGTGCGTTTGCTTCGTCTGTGCTTCCGTATACGTTTATAGTGCAAAACGTTCGACGTACTCTCAAGAACCATGCTTGGGTGCTAGTTTTTGGATAGCATGTCTACGTATTATTATTTTTTACCGAACAGTCAAGTCTTCTCAGTGGTTTTCTTCGTTGAAAAAGTTCTTCGATTATTCTCTTCTCTCTTATTATTTTTCTCACCGGTCGTGTTGCTGAAGAAGAACGCAGTGAGCTGTATCGGGTTTCGCCGGTGACCAGAAAGCGCTCCTGACTCGAAAAGCTTTGCGTGAGTGGGTGGCCGGCTGTTTCCTGCCTGTGACACGTCTCGGAAGAGGTGGGAAGAAGCGGTCGAGCTATTGAAGTGGGGACGATGGTCTTTATAAAGCAGCTACAGTATAGGCAAACATTACACCTTCCTACGTGAGGGCGCGCGCAAACGTTTTGAGCACGATGACGAATATGTTAATGACAAGCGTCGTATGGGAATAAAGGGTCGTAGAAACGAGGTGATTAAAAAACGCAAAAGGTCGGAAGCGTAGGCATATTCAAAGCACAGGCGTGAAATTCCACGCTCGCAATATATAATTCTATTTTAAGGCGAGAGAAAAAAAAGAAACCAGGAAAAGAAAAGCGTGGGAGGGGTCTGCTGGTCGATGTGCTTTATTACGCAAAGAAACACGGCTAATACGGAATCAAACCAGAGTTGGAAAAAAGAAAGAAAGTGGGAGAGAAAAAGTGGCGTGAGGTGAACCCAAGGAGCAGCGAGAACTAATTTGAAGTTGGACCAAATCCAGCAGGAATTCGGGGTTTTCGAGGATCGACGATTTCGGGCAAGGCGCCGCGGCCGCCGCAGCCGCGAGGGCACTCAATCTGAAATCGAAGCGACGAAATTCTAGAAGTCAGGCAAGACGGCCCGCATTCCCGCCTTTTTCCTCCTTCCTCTTTTTGGCGGTTTTAAGTTTTCTGACATGCTTTATAAGTATTCGCTCGATATTCATTCCGCTGTATATCAGTCTTCTCAAGGTTTTTTTCTCATGCCGTCTGTCTCCCGCCCGCTCGCTTCATCTGTATTGCCTCATTTAAACGTAGCACGAAGCAGGAACCTGAGATTGCGTCTACCGGGGAGAAAGAGGAAAAGAAATTGGGTCAGAGGATCAGTGAATATTGTCAAATGTAGTCCTATACAACGAACCAAACAGAGAATACACTAATAACATGCATCATCATGAAAAAAAAGAAGGAAACTACACAGCTTTGCCTGGAATGAAATACGACACTCGGACAAAGTAGTAATAAATGTGTTCACGTATTTAGGCGGAATGTTTTGCGAGAAAGTGATTGAAATTTGAATAAATCCGGAGTATAGCTAATAACAATAATCGATCGCATGCCGCGGCACTGTAGCCCTACAATAAATTCCTGGGTGCGCGAAATAGACCAAATACAGAAGCTCTCATTTCAAGTATTCACAATGTATTTGATTTGACTGCTACTTGTAAATATTTAGTAAATTGGTAAAGTGAAGAGAAGAAGTTATGTGGTTATTTTCATGTTTCACCAAAAAGGGAGAAAAAATGTGGAAGTTCAATAAATGTTGTTTTATTTACTTTATTGAATAGGGCTGTCAAAAGTGGCGTATTGAAAGGAGAGAAAATGAGGAATATTAAAATTGAATAGGAATGCTGTAGCACGAAGCTTTAACATTAATTTCGGTGACATCAATTGTTCAGCATGCGTTTAGTACATAGTTTCACTTCTTCCTAAAGATAAAAATTATGACGCATTGAACTGTGCCTGATAACGCGTATTCAATTACGTCCAACTGCCCCATTATTTTCTTGCTTTTCATAAAGACCAGTGAACAAAAGCTTCGATTTCTAAATTCAAGCATAGCAAGATAAAAATTAGCCCTTTTTTCATTTAGTATGTCTTGATTACATTGTAGGGATCGTACCGAAGAAGCTAGAGTTGGCACACAAAACACCGATCAGGAGAGGAGGGCCTTCCGATAAAAAACACTGATTGGGATGCACAGATGAAGTGAAAAGTTCTTTCAAGTTGGCATCAGAAGTGTCACACGAGGGATCAGGAGGATAGTCTTCATGGTGACGGCTTGACAAATGATGACAGGCGCTTTAGCTGTTGCCTTCAATGCGCCCCGCTCTCAGACCTTTTCCTTCTTATTTCTTGCAAAAATGTGTAAAACAGAAAAAAGCAACACAGGAAGCACACGTCAGTTGTGATATGTGCGATGTATTTTCGTCCAACTGAACTGCGAACTTCCCTTAGTGATTACACTTCTGTATAGGTTTCTTGTAAGCGTTAAATTTAATGAAGAAATGCGGATAATTTTGTTTTTTTTTGTTCTGTATTTCTGAAATATAACTTGAAATCGCAGACAAGTATTTCATTAAAGAACGCGCCGAGAAATAAATTTAGAATTAACGAGCTCTAGCGCAATCTAATGCACGCTCGAAAGGAAGGCAGCCTATTCATCATTCGCAGGAGCAGCGTGTTGAATGATCCACTATCGGTAATGAAGAATGCGTGTATTCTCGCTTTTTAGGCCTTTTTAGAGGTTGCAGTGGCTCCGAGTTCAAAGTTATAGCGTGTAAGCAAACCTCTTTCCTGATATAGTCTAAAATCAATTCTGCGCACCAGCGCCGGTCCACACAGCCCTTGTTGCCATTCTAATCTTGATTAAATGAACATCATAGTGTGAGGACGAAGTTCAGAGGATGGCGTGGAAATGCAGTTGTCAAGAAAGACGATGAACGTACGAAACGCAATCATACTAACAATACATCTGGTGCACCAGCCTTTACAGCCTCGAAGGAGCGAGGCTATCATGGGTACGATGTTTTTATGTCAATAATATCACTATATCTTGCCAGAGAATAGCAGTAGAGTAAAGCAGAGCTTACTTTTCAATGGAGTGGTTCATATAAAGCTGAAAATGTTGGTTTTTAAGAATATATTGGTATTAGTTATGCGATCATGCAACGTTCAGCCATACTGTTAAAAGCTGTTTTATGGTTCTCGACGAAGCCATCGGAAAGTATGCAAGTATTAGATGCACAATATTCAGAACTTGTAAGAGGATTGAAGGCTCAACAGTCTCGCGTAGCAAGGAAGACAGTATAGTAGTCTTTTCTTCCCACTTGGAAAAAAAACAATACTCCATTTGATACACCGGGCCCCAAGTATCCTTCAACATCATTCTTAAAGGCCTCTTTATAACGAGCGATTAAAAATGTAGCACCTTCAGATATGTCCATACACATAAGATAACGCATTATAAAAACACAGTGTGGAATGCAACATCTTTATGCCTAGAGTCTTTATGATTAGGCATACTATCTGACAGCGCACAAAGTCTGTCAGCGATTCAAATTATTTACTTCGGCCAATTCGCAGATATACTGTATGTGAGAGTGAAAAGGGTGTAGCTGACTTGCGCTTAGGCACAATGCTCTAACTACGTCTGAAAGCGTTCTCTAGAGGTGTTGTGGCTAACCAATATTCAATCTCGTGGAGATTCTCGCCCACAGCCATACCGCTAAGTTCGGAGTGGTGCCTGCAAAAAAAAAAAAAAAACACCCCGTGAACCTTGAACTACATCGGCTAGCCTGTCATCTGCAGCCTTTAAGCAAGCTCATTAGAATTTTTGCATATATTGAACGAATTTATGTTTACACGAATGATGCGGTGTCAAAGTTTAACGGGTCCTTTTGTGATACCATCTCAATGAATCGCCGTCAAGTTCAAGACCTTGCACGTGACGACATATATAGGCTGTGAGCTCGCCGCTGTTCTAGGCGTAATAGAGTTTAATATGCAAGAACATTATTGTAAAGTGGACTTTCTGTGACTCTAAGGCGGCTTTTCAATGCGTGCTAAATCAACGACGTACAAACTTCCATCTGTTGAAGCTACAAATGAATGAATGTTGTAATCGCGCCACTAATGAAGAACACAACCTAGTCTAATATTGGCTACCGGGACACTGAGGAATCAGAAACAACCACCTCGCCCACGGTACTGCCCGATGTGCCCACGATGGAGCGCCCACACTTCTCACACCAGGGTTGCCACGGGTGGCTACGTTTCGCACAATTGGCAAATTTGAGAGGCGCGTGGGGACCTAAATTTATGAATGGCAACACGACGAATTTCCGGCGATTTTCGGCTTAGATCTTGATTGGGTTACACATTCTATACTCAGTGTCTTGAAAACTGATGAGCGAAACAATTCTTTTTTTCTATTTTGTGTAGATTTAAACCCACCAGAAAAAGGCCCACTTTACGCGCATTTAAGTACGTCTGTCTGTCATCTTGCGTGTATATCCAAATTCATCTAGATTCTTGAAGCACTGCTGTACTGGTGCGTCCACCAGCAACCTCCCAGAAAAATTTAAGTTAAGGGACTGTTTCAGGTGCTGCTAGGTGATAGTAGTATACTGAGTTTTAGGTGCTTCAGGAGCTTTAATCTTCTTTAATGTTTCGCTTCTCAAGTGGCTAGGTGACTGTTAGGCAGCGCGTTCCGACCAGAGCTCTATCTGACCCGAATAGCCTATCAACTTATTCGCTCCCTTATTTGGTGTGAAGAGTTTTAATTTGTTATTAAGATTTTTTTCGGGCTGACCAATAGGTAGGCTTCTTCGGGAAGCCTTGAGAAGTTGCACTGATGCAAATGTGCAGTGTAAGCAGGACCGCACAGACAGCGCGCGATGCGCGTGCATTGCGATGGTTACGCACTACTATATGATCGATTTCCGTTGTTTTGTAATTAGGTTGCTTGATTATCCGACATGAATCTACTGCGATTAAATTATCTAAATCTACAGGAAGGCTGCGCATGCTGTTGCTCTCTTTTGATAGCGACTTCTTCGCCCTGTATTTGCTACAACTGAAACCATCTCAAACTTTTATGAGGCGCTAGCATTCAGCAACGCTGCTAGTGCATGCATGCCCTTTCTCAGGGCTTCCATGGCGAAGCGGGTGCTGTGACTCCAAGCTCCTCAAGCTGTCTCAAGTGGGTGATGGAACAGGCATTGAAAAATGTCACTATAGTTTAGAAGTTACGGATGGTACTCTAGTCCACGGGGCTGTATACATAATTAGCAATATAGGCACGCCATATATATACATATATATATATAAATATATATATATATATATATATATATATATATATATATATATATATATATATATATTGTGGAGAAGCCTTTGAACAGTGGGTCGTCCTCTCCAGCGCCTTCTAGTGGGTCGCCCTTTTTAGCAAAAAGAAGAGCAGCTCGTGCAGAGAGTCAGTACCCGCATTGACTGTCGCTGTCAAGCATCATCGACAAGTGTCCGCCAATGAACGTCTCAACAATTTCGTGGAGAGTGCTGTGCCCTTCAAATACCTTCAGTTCGCATTAAATGCCCTTGGAGCTTAGATCCCGCACCATACCTTCTACCATGCACCAAGACGCCGCTCAGCAAACGCTTCCTCCTGCGCCGACGCCATGTTCCGGTGCCCCCCGCATCCACGACCCTCCTGTCTTCACCGGCATAGATGGCACCGACGTCGAGGACTGGCTCGCTATGTACGAACGCGGCAGCGTCCCCAATCATTGGGACGAGGCAGGTAAACTCGGCAACCTGGTTTTCTACCTCGCGGGTGTGGCCAGCATGTGGTACAACAACCACGCATCCGATTTCCCCACTTGGTCCGCTTTTAAAACCGCCGTCATCGACGTGTTCGGCCTTCCTGCCGTTCGTAAGCTGCAAGCCGAACAGCGGTTACGTGAACGAGCACAGCAGACCGGTGAGTCCTTCACAAGTTACATAGAGGACATCCTTGACTTGTGCAAGAAAGTAGACGCGAGCATGTCAGAGGCTAACAGGATTATCCATGTTCTAAAAGGCATCGCCGACGATACCTTCACCATGCTCCTGGCCAAGAACCCTCGCACTGTGGCAGAGATCATTACATTATGCCAAAGTTACGAGGAGCTGCGGCGGCAGCGCTCGATGACCCGTCGACCACCCTCACGTGACGCTGATCTCTTGGCCTTGTCAACACTTCCTGACCACACCACTTTGCTCGCTGAAATCAAGTCATTCATGCGGGAGGAAGTTGCCCGCCAGGTCTCTTTACTGGCTTTTGCTTCCCCGCAACGTGATCAACAGCCGTCAAGCACACTTCTGTTTCCCCTCCGCCGAGCCATTAGCAGGAAATCGTGGAGGTCGTTCCTGAATACCACCAGCCGCCTCCAGTATCTACACCACTCAGTTATGCCCAAGTTGTCGCCAGGCCACCCCCACCGATTCCTGTGACTGGTCCCTCTGGTTACACCGAAACCATCGCCAGGCCCCAGGCCTTCGGAGAAACTGTGCCGCCTACATATGCCGACGTCATCCACGTGCCCCGTGGGTCGCCTACTATGCAGTTATATCAGCAGCCAGCTCGCCCATCGCGTTCTGCGACATGGATGGGACCCGCGAACCAATGGCGCACTGCTGACAATCGCCCCATCGGCTTTGCTTGTGGTTGCGTCGGTCACCTAGCACGCTATTGCAATCGTGTGCAGCAACCGCAGGTCGCCTCCAATTTTCCCAGCCTATCGAGCCGCTTTTATGACCAACCGGCGCCTCCGTCACCGTCCTCCCGCCCCGTTCCATCTACCCGCCGTTCACATTCTCCGCGACGTCGCTCACTGTCACCGATGAGGCCACGTCCACAAGAGGGTGACCAGAAAAACTAGTCGTCGCAGTCCACGAGGCAAGGGATACGACGCTGTCGAACTGCGGAAGCCCTCAGGAAAGACCATCAAACGTGATAGACGTGCTTGTGGTTGGTGTTCGTGCATCTGCCCTTGTAGATACTGGAGCCGCCGTATCCGTCATGGACGCAAAACTTAGCCGATTACTGCACAAAGTGACCACGCCACTTTTCGGGCTCTCCCTCTGTACAGCCAGCGCCCAAAGCATTCACCCTACAGCGTTGTGTACAGCCCGCCTCATGATTCAGGACGTGATGTATGCCGTTGAATTCATCATAATTCCTTCATGCTCTCACGACGTCATCCTAGGATGGCATTTTCTTTCCCGCCACGACGTCGTCATTCATTGCTCACCAGCAGAAATAGAGCTGATACAATTCTCTTCTTATACGCCGGCCGACAGTCCACCTGCTGCAAGCAAGTTACTCGTCAGGGACGACACGCAAGTGCCTGCAAACTCGTCCGCGGTGGTGTCGGTCTACTGCGCAAGTCTTTCCGACACCGCTGCACTCCTCTCGCCATCTCATCGTGTTTTCACCAGAAAAGGCTTGATGGTTCCTTTCGCGACCGTGCAAGACACTCACGAAAGCACCACTACTTTTGTTCTGAACTCATCCCCGTACAGTGTTACGTTGGTGCTAGGGGAGTGTCTCGGCAGCGTGGAACCCATCGAAGACGCACAAGTCATGGATCAACCTGATGACACGCACTGCCGAAGTTCCAATACGCTTAGTGCTGTTTATGAATCTGTTTCATCATCCGCTAATGTATTCGGTCCTTCCATTGCCGACAACCTTACGCCTGTCCAGCGCCCCCAGCTTCTGGCCCTGTTGGGAATTCCGCTCTTCTTTCGATGTCGCTCAACCTTCTCTTTGCCGCACATCCACTATTACGCATCGCATCGACACAGGTGCACAACCACCACTACGGCAACGTCCATATCGCGTATCTCCAACGGAACGCCGTGTAATCAACGAGCAAGTGGACGACATGCTTCGCCGCGATGTTATTCAACCCTCTAACAGACCCTGGGCGTCTACTGTCGTTCTCGTCGCGAAAAAAGACGGATCTGTGCGGTTCTGTGTGGACTACCGGCGCCTCAACAAGATCACTCGTAAGGAAGTGTACCCGCTGCCGCGTGTAGATGACGCGATTGACAGTCTGCATGGAGCCGAATTCTTTTCATCTCTTGATTTGCGCTCAAGGTTCTGGCAAGTACCTATGGCTGAGGACGCTCGACCGAAGACCGCTTTTGTCACTCCCGACGGCTTGTATGAATTCAACGTCATGCCGTCTGGGCTGTGCAATGCGCCCGCTACCTTTAAGCGCATGATGGATACCGTTCTGCGTGACCTGAAATGACACACGTGCCTGTGCTACCTCGATGACATCGTCGTTCTCGCTCCAGACTTCTCCACGCATATTCAACGCCTGCGGCATGTTTTAACGCGTCTGAGTGACGCCAGTCTGCAACTGAACCTAAAGAAGTGCCGATTTGCAGCTCGGCAGTTGACAATGCTCGGCTACGTCGTGTCCAAGGACGGAATTCTCCCCGATCAAGCGAAGCTTCGGGCCGTGACCGAGTTCCCCAAGCCGACATCCGTCAAGGAACTGCGCAGTTTCGTAGGACTGTGTTCCTACTTTCGGCGCTTTATCCGAAACTTCGCGTCTATCGTATCGCCGCTGACGAGGCTCATCGGAAGTAACGGGCCTCTCCATTCGTGGTCATCACAGTGTGACGACGCATTCACAACGCTCCGTCGTTTGTTTACGTCGCCTCCCATGCTCCGCCACTACGACCCTACGGCCCCCACAGAGGTACACACGGAAGCCAGCGGTGTCGGTCTCGGCGCTGTCCTTGCGCAGCGCAAACCAGGGTTTCCGGAATATGTCGCGGCGTATGCTAGCCATACGCTTACAAAAGCCGAGACTAATTACACCGTCACTTAGAAAGAATGTCTGGCAATCGTCTGGGCCCTTACCAAGTTCCGACCTTATTTGTATGGTCGCCCATTTGATGTAGTCACCGACCATCACGCACTATGCTGGTTGTCGTCATTGAAAGATCCCCCAGGCCGTCTCGCACGGTGGGGATTTCGCCTGCAAGACTACGACATCCGCGTGCGGTACCGCAACGGAAGGCAACATGCTGACGCCGACGCCCTGTCGCGCTCTCCCTTGCCTGACGACAATGCCCACCACTCAGCGTCCCACCTTGCCGTTTCTTCCATTAGCATTCATGCCGTTGCTACTGAACAGCGCAAGGATCAATGGATTGTCTCACTGATAGACTTGCTGACTGATCCATCCACTCCATACACTCGCGCGTCGTCAAGCCCACCATTTCGCCATTCGCGACGACCTCCTCCACCGACACAATTACAACGGTGACGGCCACCAGTGGCTACTAGTCATACCCCGCAGTCTGCGCTGTGACATATGCGAATTCTTTCATTCTGATCCGCAATGGGCGCACTCCGGGGTATCGAAGACTTACCACCGATTGCGCCAACGGTACTTTTGGCGCGGCATGTACCGCCATGGCAAGAAATTCGTTCGCTCCTGCATAGAATATCAGCGCCGCAAAACTTCAACGCACCGGTCGCCGGTAGGTCTGCAACCTCTACCTTGCCCTGCCAAGCCGTTTGGGCGCGTTGGCGTCGATTTGTATGGGCCACTTCCACTAGCGTCGGCTGGTAACCGCTGGGTCATTGTTGCTGTGGACCACCTCACGCGATACGCAGAAACTGCCGCTCTCCCCGCGGCTACAGCGAGCGATGTGGCGTCCTTCCTGCTCCAACGATTCATGCTGCGACACGGTCCACCTCAGGAACTGCTCAGTGATCGAAGCCGCGTCTTCCTGTGTGAAGTCGTCGAAGCCATTCTCAAAGAGTGCAACGTTGTTCACCGCAAATCTGCTGCTTACCACCCGCAGACGAATGGCCTCACTGAACGCTTCAACCGTACGCTCGGCGACATGCTCTCCAAGTACGTCGCCGCCGATCACATAAATTGGGATGCCATTTTACCCTTCGTCACCTACGCATATAACACCACCTCTCAGAGAACTACTGGCTTTTCACCTTTCTTTTTATTATATGGAAGGTAGCCGTCACACACCATCGACACTATACTTCCGTACAAGCCAGATCCGTCTGAGTGGGTGCTTATTTCTGCTACAGCCAAGCTTGCTGAAGAGTGTAGAGAGCTTGCAAGGACCTTTACAGCACATGATCAAGAGCGGCAAAAAGGTATTCGCGCTGACACCAGCACTACTGCGCCCATGTTTCTCCCTGGAGCGCTCGTCTGGCTCTCGATCCCTACCAGGCGGAAATGTTGTAGGCCCGTGTGCTCAGATTTGGGTGCACGTTAAAGAACCCCAGGTGGTCTAAATTTCCGGAGCCCTCCACTACGGCGTCTCTCATAATCATATAGTGGTTTTGGGACGTTAAACTCCACATATCAATCAATCAATCGATCCATACCACTTCAACTGGCCTATCTTCAAAACTATAGCCCAAATACGAAGGCCCCTATCATGTCGTCGAACGCACTTCCCCTGTAAATTACTTGATCGAATCCATCGAACCATTTTCGGACATGCGCCGTCGAGGGCGCGACATTGCCAACGTGGAGCGCCTCAAAGCCTACCACGACCCGCTCATAGTAACCAGCTGTTAGGTCGCCAGGCGGCTCCCTCTTCGTACACGGGGTAGTTGTAACGAAGCCTTCAAACAGTGGGTCGTCCTCTCCAGTGCCTTCTAGTGGGTCGCCCTTTTTAGCAAAAAAGAAGAGCAGCTCGTGCAGAGAGTCAGTACCCGCATTGACTGTCGCTGTCAAGCATCATCGACAAGTGTCCGCCAATAAACGTCTTAACAATATATATATATATATATATATATATATATATATATATATATATATATATATATATATATATATATATATATATATATATATATATAGAGAGAGAGAGAGAGAGAGAGAGAGAGAGAGTTGTGTCTTTTTTGTCGACGTTTGAAGAAAAATGGCGTTATTTAGCGACTTTTTGCTCGTAGTCTGGAGATTTTACTCGAAAGTCAGTGGCACCGCGGACTCATACATTTGTCAGGAGTCGATGTTGCAAGATAACTTCGTCACATTGCGCATAATGGAACGATTACGCACTTGAACTATCCACTAGCTACACTCGTGCTCTAAAGAATCTTGAATCATTACTGAAATTGCAACTGCAATACAAGGCTTTGCGACATGACGTGGCAATGTTGTATCAGCTGTGGGTCGGTGTAGCGTTTATCAAGTTATTGAGCTATGGCATTGACATGACTGACTCAACCAAGTGCGATAACTGCAACTGGGTGAAGACTATTGAGAATTTCTTGTTTCACTGTCTTAAAGAATTTCTTGTTTCACTGTCATATTAAGAACACCGGGCTCTTTAGTGTGCCATAAGAATACTCAATGATTAGCCCTTTATAAAAAAATCTTGGGTGCATGGTCTCACAATGCGTCAGTGCATAAAGTCAAACGAGCCCTTTCACAGTACTTGAAGGCACGGAGTGACCGTCTTAGTTAGTTGTGGCTTAATTAACTTGGTCTTAGCTGGTCATTGCTTAATTAGCTTTGAAATATCATGTACCAGCTGAATTAGCTAGGTATACCATCTAGCCAATCAGGAGGAGGAGGAAGGAAAGAAATGAAAGGCAGGGAGGTCAACCAGACGCACGTCTGATTTGCTACCCTGCACTGGGGGAAGGGGTGAGGGGATTAAAGGAGAAGAGAGAGAGATGTGAAGGGCAACGTGTGTGTAGATGTGACCTTGTCCATTGCACGCTTATAAGCGGTCGCGTAGTCCGGTCGTCTTTAGAAAAATTAGTAGTGCTCGCGTCGCTTTGCCAGCCTGCGACGCGTACAGCCATGAATCAAGGATCTTCTCTTCAGAGAAAGGTCTACTGTCTAGGGTCTCTAACGTTTCGCGTAGCAAGTTGCGGTCGCTCGAAAAACGTTCACATGAACACAGTAGATGTTCTATAGTTTCGTCAGTGTCACACAATTCACATTAGGAGCTATCCGCCATTCCTATGCGGAAGGAGTACGCCTTTGTAAAAGCTACTCCTAACCACAGGCGGCACAGTAAAGTTGCATCCTGGCGGGAGAGGTCCGATAGAACTTGAAGCTTTCTCGATGCGTCCAATTTGTGTAGGCGGCGGTTCATGACACTGGGGTCACTCAGCCAAGTTTCCAACATGGTGTTAGCGAACGAGTGAAGGCCCCTTGCAGCGTCGGTTCTCAACAATGGAATCGGGGTTGTCTGGGCGTCCACGTGGGCGGATCGGGCAGCATTATCAGCAAGGTCATTACCGACAATACCACAATGTCTCGGTAGCCACTGGAAGGCCACGTCATGTCCTTCCGATAAAACTTCGCGAATCACTTCTCATATTTCATTCACTAGTTGTTGATGCTCCCTTTGTCGTAAAGCTGACTGCAAGCTCTGAAGGGATGCCTTGGAGTCGCAGAACACAGCCCATTTTTGAGGTCGGGCTTGCGCGATATAAAGTATAGCAGCACGTAAGGCGGCAAGCTCCGCTGCTGTTGATGTTGTCCCATGCGACAGTTTGAGCTTTATAGTGACCTGGTACACCGGAATGACAACCGCACCTGTGGAGCTGTCAGCCGAGACCGATCCATCGGTGTAAATGTGGACCCTCTGGCCGTATTTTTTGTTGAGTAGCGACAATGTCACCTGTCGTTGAACCACTGTTGAATGACGGCTCTTGTTCGTTATTCCCGAAATATTGAAGTACACCTGTGGTTGTTGCAGGCACCAGGGAGGTGACGCTGGTCTTGTTGCTGGAGTGAAGCTGAAAAGAAGGCCTTCTCTATGGGCGGAAATAATCTTTGAAAACATCGCTTGTGGTCTTTGAAGTGGCAACACTGCAACATGGTGACCAGAAACTCGGCAGAGGTGTCTTATGTGGGCTCTCAAATTGTCAGTGGTGATGTATGTTTGAGTTGGATGTTCTCTTGCGATCATGATTGCCCCGTAGACCCTGACCAGAACTTGGAGGATGTCATCAAAGAGGCAATAAGGGAAGCTTCCTGTCTCCTCCCGTTCACCGGCAAGCGTTCATATTTCGACGTTAAACTGGAAAAAGTGTGTGCGCTTCGCCGAAGGGCGGAAAAAAGATACAGGCGGACGAAAGCAATATGCGACTTGAGGCTGGCACGACGCACACAGAAAAAAGTCCAACGACGTTAGGCAAACTTGAACAGGAACGCTGGAAATCATTCTGCGAATCATTGGGTCCCCGAAAGCCGTTGTCACGCATCTGGAGCACTATTCGTGGCCTGCGCTCGACTCCCCAACAAAGACATCCTTTCATGGCTTTAGCCCTACATTTAGGCCACACCCAACTTGAAGTGGCAAATGAGTTTTGTACGCGAATCGCTGGTGTGTCGGCCTTGTCCGCTGGTACCATTAGGAGTGTAATCCCTGAACCCCGCATCTCCGAAATAGACAATCTTTTCACTATAGAAGAACTTGACGCATCTTTGGCGGCTTCCCGACGATCATCTTCACCAGGACCAGATGGCATCACCTACGCCGCTCTAGCCAACCTTCAACAGGAGGCAAGGGGACAGTTATTAAGCTATAACAACCATTTATGGCACGCGGGCATTGTTTCCAGGATTGGAAGATAAGTAGATTTGTGCCACTACTCAAAGCAGGAAAGTCGCCATTTGATTTGACATCATTTCGCCCGGTTGCCCTCACAAGTTGCGTAGGAAAAGTCATGGAAAGGATGATACTTACACGCCTGGAATGGTACCTCGAGCGCTACAACGTATACCCAAAGTGCATGACGGGTTTTCGGCGAGTTAGGTCATCTCTTGACAACGTGATTGATCTCACAACATTTATTCAGCAACAAAAGAGCCTCAAGCGCATACCACTGGCACTCTTTTTCGACGTCAAAGGGGCTTATGATAACGATACACATAAAGCCATCCCAGACCCGTTGAAAGCTGTTGGAATCGGTGGTAGGATGTTCCAATGAATCCAGGATTATTTGACGAGAAGGTCCTTTTTTGTACAAACCTCAGATGGACCTGCCCCCAATTACTACACCTTCCATGGCGTCCCTCAGGGCGCCATATTAAGTCCCACTTCATTTAACCTCGTGATGGTAGGACTTCGTGAAATTTTGCCAAGTACTATCCTCATATCCATATATGCTGACGATATTTGTCTATGTACTTCGGCTGTAACTCGTCTACAAGTACGTGCAAAAGTACAGCAGGCGGCCACCCTGACATGCTCACATCTCCGCAAGCAAGGTCTTTCCGTCTCAACGGAGAAATGTGCATTGGTTGCCTTTACTCGCAGAGCCATGACACAATACCCCGTTACCATCAATGGGCAAAATATTCCACACCAGAAGAATCATCGCTTCTTGGGTGTGATTATTGACAGGGACCTTTCGTGGAGTGCCCACTGCAATTACCTGAAGAGAAGGCTAAGTTCTATCGTCCATATAATGGGGTTCCTCTGCGGGAAATCTTGGGGCACATCGATAAGGTCAATGATGCAGCTATACAGGGCATTGTTTCTGGGATTTTTGTGCTACAGCTTGCCGTTACTGGCAAGTACGTGCAAGACGAACATCCGCACCCTCGAAAGTCTGCAAGGACAAGCACTACGCGTATGCTTAGGATTGCCGCGATGCACCTCCAGCCAACCAACTAAGCAGACGGGTGCACGGGCTTGGGAGTAGGCGATGAAGAGGACGAAGAGGGAACACGCTGGCTGAGTAGAACGCTAGGACGTACTGGCCGACAAAGATAATTGTTTACACGCGTAGCCTCGGTGATTAGTCCCGGCCGCGGTATCACATGGGGCTCGGCCAGAATGAATCTTCTAGGCCACAGTGCGGATTAACCTAAAGAATGCCTATTGCAGACATTAACCGCTTGAAAATGAATTTAAACAGCCTGTGCTTCTAAAACATAACGTTCATAAACGTTTCTGAGTCATTCCTTGCTTAGGTGCATGACCTTTGCACTCAGCGTAAGGACAAATAAATCAAAGAAGATACCTTTCGTTTAAAAACACCATCCAACTTTGTCGACAACCTAACCAATGGAATGTAGCGCGAGCCGACGTATGGATTTCACCTCTTCGTACTGGTTCGAAGAAGGGCGTCGCCTGATCTTGGAAATATCCTAAGTTCACCTAATTCGGACTATCCAGAGTAGCACACTTGATGGGTACTTTAGTGGTAATGTGAGGGTATGGAACGTTTGTTGCGTAACATTGGCCATTGTAAGGTCTTCAAGGACATCCACAACAACTACATTAACGGAATACACAGTACACCATAATTCACCATTTTTCCTGTGTACTCACAGCACGTCTGAAACGCAATACGCGCACCTACATTGCTGTACACATTGAAATGGCCGAAACCTTTGTATTCGTTCCAGCTATCGAGAATTTTTGCCCACGAATAAGGCCAAAGGTTGAGCGACGCGGGTTATTTGACGTCATCTCGTTAAATGAAGCTGGCTAGACACGCTCGAAAAGCATGATGTCAAATAGTTGGTAATAAGATCTGCTGCAACAACGTTAAAGAAACTAGTCCACCGAAGACACCAGTTTTCAAGAGTTGAAGTTTGTGCAAACAGAATAAAAACGGCATGTTTCTTCATCCACCGAGCCATGTTATGTAAGAAAAGTATCTTGCACCTCTACGTTTTTAAGAAGAGAAGTAGTGGACGTTTTATGTAATTGCTCGTCTGATCATCTGTACAAGTTGGTGATATCAAAACATAAGTGGCTCTGTTATGTCTGAAATGAGTTTCGTAGGCAATTCTCTGTTTTTTCATTAGTGGAATACAAACTACACTTTGGTTAGTCTATCTCTGTTATGATCTAAGCATGACAAACAGTGCTTGAGAAGCTAAGTGATGGGGCGAGAATGCTTGGATGGTTTCTTGTAATAAAAGAAAGAAAAAAAAATCACGTGTGTTGGGCGAATGTGCCTGAGTGGGTGCGCGCGTGTGCATGAGAGTTCAAATAAAAAGTGATTTGGCGTTTTTCTAAAAAAAATCAGTTTATTTTTTGGAAAAAAAGACGTTTTTTTTCAAGGGGTGATAGAGCATGTCAAGCTTTGTATAACTAAGTCATAAGCACTGAGAATCGTTCTATTTTTAACATTGCCTAATTTTTATTTAATTTGATTATTTGATATGTGCGGTTTAACGTCCCAAAATCACCATATGATTATGAGAGACGCCGTAGTGGAGGGCTCCGGAAATTCGGACCAGCTGGAGTTCTTTAACGTGCACTCAAATTTCAGTACAGGGGCCTACAACAAATTCTTTAGATACAACAAGGTCTGAAAGGAATGCCACGCAAGATATTAAAAAAAAACTCTGGAGTGGCATGTGTGAAATCTATTTACAGTCAGCAATTCACATTTAAATTAGTGACTTGCAGGAACATTTAAACAAATTTGTTGGTCTTGTTCACTATACTCTTTGGCTTAGTAGTTTTCGTCACACGCTTCCGCTAATTTACCTGCGGAATATGACACACAAATGAGCAACAATGTACACGTACTGAAATGCAGATCACGGCAGTCAAAGCAAACTTTGTTATTTGACGTCACAGATGAAGGCCGTAGAAGCTTCTTTAGGCTTCCTGTGATTTACTGACCTTTTTGTGCAACTCCAAAAGGAACGCTCACGTGTGTATGCGTGTTTGCGTGCGTTTGCATTTTAATTACGTCAAGAGTTTTTATTTTCAATTCGTCACGTGACACCCTTCTGGCGTTAATCACTATAAGAGGAACAGCAGAAGAGGACAACCTGCTGTTTTTCAATTTTCGAAGACTGTTAGGGGCCTTTTCAGCACTGAGAACGTGAGAGAACTCACCAATTTCAGGAAATCGTAAAACTATTTTCCATCGGCTTCCATTACCGTAGATTGTGTTCGTATAGTTTATAATGTACACGTCACATAGAGCACCGTTCTGGTGTTAATTTAGATGAATATAAGAGGGGTCATCATACTATTAATTTGTTCATATTCTGAGTGTTAGATATTTGTCGTAATGAATAATATTATTATTCCTCATTTTTTTGCAGTACGTCGTAGTAGGTACATACATTGCAAAGCTCGTTCGTCATGTATCAGGTAAATGATATTCACTACCAAGAATAAACAACGATCACCTAATGGAAGCAAGGGAGGTCAAGCTCGTTCTCGAGGACCTGGAAGACCAGCGACAACTCGTCGCCGGGGCCAAGAGGGTAGGCGAAGCTAGAGAGTTCCTGGACTATAGGGAACCCTCCCACCTTAAGGTGATACCGGGCCTCGCTCGGAACATTATTTCTAAATGAGCGTTTATTTCTCTCTCGCACCCACGCTTAACTGTTCATTTTTTGCGTGATGGGGCTTTAAATATAAAAGCTTACTAAAGGAGACACAGGCTCCGCCTAAATGCTTTGGGAAACTTAGCGATGGTTTTAGACTCTTCCGATAACATAAAACGCATGACGCGAGTAGTCAAGTTTTGTTTCAAGCCAATGCGAGAACCTGTGATAACACCGAAATTTTCGATCACTCATGTGTAAAATGGGCGTGTTCTGACGACCTTCAGTTTTATCGACCGTCGACTACTGTGGACGCCGATTTTGTGGCAATCAGAGAGCCACATTTATTTTTTGCTGGGTTCCAGCTCATAGAATAAAAAGTTTTATCTTTGCCGGTTTTAGTATTTGCTTTCTTTGCCACCACAAGCTCGTGACAATAATACTCAAAGAACCAAAACAGAATACGTTGCATAGCAAAAAATTTGAACTTCGCAGCTCATAGAAGTAGGAAGAAAAGTCATATAAAAAGGACGACACCACGCCGGACATTGACGTATATACGACTTCGAGCGAACGTCTCGGAAGGACAGACTGACGTGACTTTATTGCCGCGGGCAGGAGCACTTTTCTCGATCGGCGTTCGGCGATTCACCGCATCGTTTACACCGGAGTGATGATCTAGAATGGTCGTGTCGACTGGACCCTTCAACATTCCTGCGCGAGTAATGTGCAGCCTCGAGATCGTTCACCAGTAAAAGCCCCCTTCCGGAAAAGTTTCACGGTCGAGCGGCCTATACACTAAATTTTTCTCGCGTGCAATTCATTGGAATTCAAAAGAGCAGCCGCGCTACCGCTCCCGTTTTGCGTTTCCGTTATTTCTCTACTTCTCCCGCAGACGCACTTTTTGTGCCGACGCAGCGGCAGTAAACGACACGGCGTAAAATGGTCGGGGCCCCTGCCATGCCGTCGACACGGTAAACGAGTGTATATATACGACTCCGTCTCTTATTTCTTCATTTCAGCCAGGACAGACACGGTGGTCGAATACGTTTTCACATTTCACGACAGCCAAAGTGATGAGAGAAGCATACGAGGCCAACGACAGCCTCATGGCGTGTAGAAAAAGAAAGAGGCGAAAGAAAATCCACAGAACCTCTTCTTCCCTTCATTCAACACTTAGTTCGACTTCCATTCTTTTTCCCTATCAAATTTGTTCGGGCGTGGAGTGCACAATTCCCCACCGGCGCCAACGCCATTGTTACACAAAAATAGACACAGAGATGCAGCAGCACTCGCTCACCGCGCAGCAGTTGGTCACATCTGCTGAGCTCAGCGCCGACCTAATTTTGGGGATTAGTGTTCTGCGGTTCGGCAGTTTTATTCGGTTAGGCGGAGGGCTCTGTCTTTTGCTGAAAGCCTGTACTCTTTTCCTTCCTCTCGCTTCGTTCGTCTACTCCTCGCTGGCGCACTGTGTCCAACGGAGTGAAGAGTGAGTGATATGCGGTGCACACTAGATGTGGCCAAAGTGCTGTCTCCACGCTGCCGCGGACTGCGAAGAAGGCGACTGAGTGCTTGGGAAACATGTCTGCTCGAGTGGCTTTCAACGGCGCTGAAAACTTTCTTTGAAGGCACCGCCTGTACACTGTCGACTTCGTCCTTCCAGGGACGTTGCATTCTTTTGTTTCGCGAGTGGCGCGAGACACTGGAGCGTCTCGACGAGCGTCGCTGGACAGAACATCTGTTACTGGCGCCTAATTAAAAGCAAGTAAACACCCCTTGACGGCGTCTTCGGTGAAACGATGCCCGAGATTGTGACGGTGGAAAATGAGCAAATGCCTCTCACGCGAAACTGGCAGCGAGAATTTCTGGTTTTTAAAGGCCGGCGGACGGTCTTTTTGTCGGAAGTGTTCGGCCGAGGACGCACATGGTGCCGCATCTAGCCATACAGGGACATGTTGGAAGAGAAGAAAGGTATTCATGAACGTCAAGCCATGCGCACAGAAAAGAACATTGAAAGCATAACTGTTCATTCTCCCTCCCTCCCACCCCCCCACCCCCCCACTCCACCGCAACATACACACGCTACTACGATCGTCTGAAATTTCATCGACAACATCTGGAGGACTTGTCTAATTGATTTGTCGGGTTTAACGTCCCAAAACCACTATTTGATTATGAGAGACGCCGTAGTGGAGGGCTCCGGAAATTTCGACCACCTGGGGTTCTTTAACGTGCGCCCAAATCTGAGCACACGGGCCTACAACATTTCCGCCTCCATCGGAAATGCAGCCGCCGCAGCCGGGAATCGAACCCGCGACCTGCGGGTCAGCAGCCGAGTACCTTAGCCACTAGACCACCACGGCGGGGCTGGAGGACTTGTCTAGTTTACTTTCATGTGGGCAAGTACGAACAATAGTACACTATCAACTTGAAGTAATTTCCTGAAAAAACTTTTAATGGCAAATAATTGAGTTAACGTTAGTACCCGTAGTTTCTGATATTGCTTGACTTGCACGTCCTCAGATAAAAAGATGAATGGAGAGATAGGGATACTTGCGAGATATAATAACAGATCCGCGTCCTGCTTGCTACTCCTGGCGTCGGGAAAAAATGCTAAAGGAACAAAAAATACGGAGAAAATAGTGGAGCAATGAAAGTGAAAGCAATTGCACTAATACTCCTAAGCTTAGTGACAGAGGCACGTAAATTCATAAAAAAAAAGCCTGTGACTTCGTATAAGAAGCTGACTAAGACTTCTGAGAGAGAGAAAGAAAGAGAAAGAGAGAAAGTTGTGCTACTGAACCTCACCGTAATTCTCAATCACGAAATATATCAGAATGTCTGCAGATCTGCTGATACGATGAGTGCTTGCTATAAGACGTACAGCTATAAACCACATGTGCAAGCCAGCATTCCAGTGATTGGGGGGGTTCATATAGTCTGCAATCAAAAAAGGGAGACAAACACACACACAGACACACGAATGCAATAGAAATGTCCTGCTGGACCCGCGGAACGAGGCCCGAGTCCTGACAGTGGCTCCTAGCGACGACGTCGTGATCGGTCAATTACCGGAAATCTCGTCTCGACGAATTCTTTCACGGTGCGCTCAAGCTGCGCGACTCGTTGAGGCCTCGCGAGACGGTTTGTATTGCGTTTCCATGGAGACCGGTATCCTGACAATGGGCGAACGGCTGGCCTGTGAAACGGGCCCCTAATTGCCACCCCACCTTAAGTTGGAAGTCAATGACTGGCCGTGAGGTTCCTACTAATAGTTGGAGTATGCTTGTACAGTCTTCGGAGAAAGAAAACACGCACCAGTAAGGACCTCCAAAGAAGTCGCGAGGAAAGGAAGAAATGATGAAAACTGAACAGTCATCTTCAAAATGAACGGACGTATGACCTGAAAGATAACATGAGACAAAGTGAGGCACAGCTGTCTTCGTCTGATGTTCGTCCTTGTCTCATGTGACCTCATGCTGTCCTTCTCTTTCGTAAGCTCCACCTGCAGTCATCGCTGTCTGAGCCAGCGAGAATTTGCATCGGCGATTCGTCGCACATTTCTGTGACGTCAAGCGAGCTTCGCGTATTTCAGCTATGAGTTTTTCGCTCATACAGAGACACGTTCGTGTCCCTTTTCTTTTCGGTAGAAAATCTTGAACTTCCTGCCAAACTTCCGCAAAGATTTTGATATCACTACGCGTGGAATGGAACTATATTCGATAGAACGACAAGCTTATATTTAATCATATGCGCAGTACTTACATTGTCTGCAAAAAAAAGCACGTGCAATTACAACAGAAACCACCTGGCACTACTCGATTCCAGAGATGAATGAAGGGGGCACCTCAGCTTTAGCGAAAGATCTTGTATTCATTCTTAGGCTGTAACTATAGTAACTATGTTGGTTCTGGTTTACTGCAGTTGTAATCAACTACAGATCACGGTGGTCATACTAATCGTATGAAAGCATGAAGTATAGATTAAAAAAACATGGCTTAGTCTACTTGGTAGCGTGTACAAAGTGTACAACAAATGCTTGAAGACCCAAGCACGTAAAGGAGACCTGCTTCAATCATTCCTTCCCCTATACGCTTATGAGTTACCAAAAAAGCACTTCTCTTCTACTCGTTTTTCTTTATCGTTTGTTATGTTTTCCGGCTAAAGAAGACAAAGTTAAAGATTGATTTCTTCCGCATCTACAGTGCAACGACAAGATGTAAGTGATAGCTGAGAATCTCGCCTCATTAATGCATGTGAAATTTAGTGCTGCCTTGCAATCTTCTTTGAAGTGACGACATGCTTCAGTCAGATAGTGTTACGTGTCGACTGTGTAACCATTACGCAAAGTACATGCTTCTGTTGCGTGTATCGTCGTCATATTTTGCTGATACACGGATGCAACATTACGTTAGATACATTTTTGAAGCTTGAGATATTTATGATGGTTTTGTGTTTGAAGTTTTGAGGAATGTGCAAGCTTCAGACGTGCTATATACTTATTAGCACGCCTTAAGCTGTATGTTTCTTTGAAATGCCTTTCACCATTGTCTTAGACTGCCTCACATCTGGTTTTAAAAATGAATACTCAATAGCTGTGCAATCAGAAACACCCCCGCAGATAAGAGTAACAATCATACCTTATGTGGATAAAGTAGCCCATAAACTTGTAAAAAAAATTCCGGCAGGACTAGCATCGGGGCGCTTTTTTTTTTGCCAAATATAAGCTTGGTAGCATGTGTCAGGAGGTAAACTGATAAATGAAGACGAAAAAATGTAGAAGCAGCGGAATAAGTTGGTTGATTGCTGGGATGGTGATGTGTATGAGACTCCTCTTTCCTGCGCTAAGCCCCGCCGCGGTGGTTTAGTGGCTAAGGTAACCCGCAGGTCGCGGGTTCAAATCCCGGCTGCGGCGGCTGCATTTCTGATGGAGGCGGAAATGTTGTAGGCCCGTGTGCTCAGATTTGGGTGCACGGTAAAGAACCCCAGGTGGTCTAAATTTCCGGAGCCCTCCACCACGGCGTCTCTCATAATCATATGGTGGTTTTGGGACGTTAAACCCCACAAATCAATCAATCAATCAATCTTTCCTGCGCTCATTATTACAATGACCAAATGAGGTGGTGTGCTAATAACCACATGCGCAAGCATGAGATCAAGCTATACTAGGTCTCGCGCAGCGTACAAAATTGTGAAAAGAAATAGTTGACACGAAAGATGCGCACTCGCAGCTAAGCTTTATTTTCGTGTTCATTGCACATATGAAGCCGAAAAACCCCGTGGTACCAACAGCACCGCCACTGTCATACAAGATAAAACCTTGTATCTTGTATGACAACGTGACGAGTCATACACAAAAAAGCTAGAGATAGTCAACTGTCTCTTCCCTGTAGGGATTGTGGCTGCCAGTCATCTTTCGACTATTCAACTTTCTTGTCAAAATAGATTGATGAACATGCGCGCCTCATTTTCTAAGCGCAGCATATCTACAACGTCGGCGAGATATGTGTCAGCCGCTCCTCGATTTCCCTCGTTTCGAAGGAGTTGGCATTTCTTTCTTAGCACATTTATATAGCCTTTGCACAGGCTAAGCTTTCGTGCGCGTTTTTATATTTTTGCTTTTTCGTTTCCTTTCCTCTAGAACGTGGTGGAGTGTGTATATATATATATATATATATATATTAGGCTGTCCCACATAACTTGAACCAAGAATTTGAATATGAAAGACACTTCAGTGGGGAATTGAACGAAACGCACACCATTCGCACCAGCCTGTAGATTCTCAGGCAATTTCCGACTCTACTCCACACTAATTAACAATCAATTCCCAAGTACCCATTGTATCAATTATGGGCTGGAAACCCAAAATATGCACTCCCAGATGCAGATCACTTCCAGAAACCACCGACCAAACCACCTCTTGTACGGCGCGTCCAGCGCCGCTACCCTTTCCGCGTTGTAAAGAAAGCCTATAGCAGCACTATAGCCGTGCGCTCGCGGTCCGTCACACGGCTTCTGTTCACGTTTCACGAGCTTTCTTTACAACGTGGAAAAAATAATAGCGCGAGCGGCATCATACAGGAAACAATTCAGTCGGCAGCCCCTGAAAGCGCTCCACATCCCAGTGCTCATATTTTGGGTTTCCAGCCCATAAGTTAAATATGGGTAATCAAGAACCTATGTTTAATTAGTGCGGAGAGAGATAAAAAATAGCCCCAGTATGTACAAGCCAGTGTGAGTAGTATGCATCTGGTTCAATTCACCTCCTAAGTGGCACACACACACACACACACACACACTTACATATATATGTATATATATATATATATATATATATATATATATATATATATATATATATATATATATATATATATATATATATATATATATATATATATATATATATATATATATATGAACGCCCCGCCGCGGTGGTCTAGTGGCTAAGGTACTCGGCTGCTGACCCGCAGGTCACGGGTTCGAATCCCGGCTGCGGCGGCTGCATTTCCGATGGAGGCGGAAATGTTGTAGGCCCCTGTATTCAGATTTGGGTGCACGTTAAAGAACCCCAGGTGGTCTAAATTTCCAGAGCCCTCCACTACGGCGTCTCTCATAATCAAATGGTGGTTTTGTGACGTTAAACCCCACAAATCAATCATTATATATATATGAATCCTGATGAAGGCCAGACTCTAGGCCGATACGTCGAAATAAACCACGTTGTGACCACTCACGGAGGATCTACTTGACTTTTTGCAACACTACGGCCATTCAACCACTATGCCTGCCTATATACATACATATATATATATATATATATATATATATATATATATATATTTATATATATTGTATATTGTAAAGAATAAACGACAAAGAGCAACCGATCCTGGGCCAGCTGTTCTATTCTATACCTCGTCTTCCTTTTCATTTTCTTAGCTGCGCACGCGCCCGAGCCCCAGCGTCTTTCTTGGACATGACACTCAGCCATAACTGCGCGTGCGCGGAGGTGGCGGCAATGCTTTTGCTGGGCAGGCTTGGCTGCATCTTGTTGGTCGGCCCGGGCCACAATGGAAAATGGTGTGACGGTCTAGGGGAAGCGTATCTGGTGGACGACACTAGCTGCCTCGAGCCGGCTGGTCTACGCTACGATTCGCCTCTGCTTGAAGATCTGTCAGCTTGTATTCTGGTGGGCGCAATCGGCTTCGTCATTGTGGTCGAACTCATATATGGTGCAACGTTTCGTGACAACTCGTAGAATACTGCTCAGGCGGACAGCCTCCATTGTTCCGGTAAGGTCACAGAGTAACCTGAAAACGCTGATGTTGGTCCTACCGCTGCTGGTGGACCGAACTGCAGCGAGACGCTCTGCGAGGCAGCTGTGTGGACGTTTGTGCCATTTCTCGAAATGTGATGCCACGCAGCTCAAGGTTGAGCATCAATACCGTAGCAGAACTCTCTGACGTTGTCCAGCCGGTGGCTTCCGGCAAACTGTCACGTGCAGACTTTGTGTCCTGGGACAGAACAGCACGAGTGCTGGTCCTCGACAAGTTCTCATTGGCAGTGGCCTCATCACGGCTAGGTGTCTAGATTTTCTCAAAAGACACATCCCTTGGGAGCCAAGTGTCCTCGCGGCTGAGTGTCTGTGTGTCTTCGAAAAAAAATTTATGAGTTGTCTACAAACATGATAGTGTCAGGTTACGGCTGATCTTGTTCGCATCCGCGGAAAGGCCTGCTTTGTGAAGCAGCAAGGAGTTTATTTTGTTACCGACGATCATGGTTTGGTAGGGTTCAGTGTTGTCTGTTACGATAGATATTAGCGCCTCCATGTCTTCAGACAACGACGAGCACGAGGACAGTATTTCCGGACAAAGTCCTGGTGGCGGTATTTTCAGGTCCACCACCGATACAGTGCCCGGTACCTGCAGAGTAGGACTGCAGCCATTCCGGTCAGGGTCAGCAGCAGGAAACTCCTCGCCGCATTCGATCAACGAGCTGCAACGACCCATTGCAGCCTCGAGACAGTGCCAATACTGAGCTTCGTCCTCGGAGAAAATCGAGCTGGGCTTGTTGGAGTCGCAGGGAATCGAGCCGAAAGCGGCAATCAGGGCTGCACTCTATTCTGCCCAGGACTGCTGCCTGACACCTTCGTACTTGTACCATGCCGTGGCACCATTCCGAAGGCAGTCCACGGCCACATTCCACTTCTGCTACTCGGTCCACGCATTGCGAGCAGTGAGAACGTTCACGGTCGCCACCCAATCGTTGTCCACCCAGCCATAGGTGGCGTTCTGGAACCCGTAGAATTCCGGTAGTTCGCAGAATGCCGGCGATGGGTGAATGAAAGGTGAAAATCCAGAGTGTGCCGACGCCAAACCGCTAAGTTGTGGGAGCTGTTCGACGACACACCTGAAATCTCTGCGGTTGTCGGGTGAACTGGATTCAATGTCTTGCGAGGCAGCCGCAGCCAGCAGGGAATTCATCGCACAGAATATTGGTACAGCAGCCGGACATATCATGGAACGCTGCGCTATCCAGACATTAGACTCAATGCAGAGTCACGCGAGGGTATGCCTCAGATGCGAGGCGGTATCTGATGACCCGCATGCGGAGCCAATGGCAGTGTTGGGGAAGTGGGAGGGGATAGTTGTGGTCACGGTAGCGGGTTGCTTGTCCGAGGTAGCTTATAAAGCATCCGAAAGCTGCTGAGCGGTTCATAGAGCATTGATGGAGAGGGTGTTGCGACGGGAAGCATGAACAGTGTTCTCGGGCAATGGGAGACTGCGCGCTGTCTCGGCGACGCCGAGATACGCCAAGGAAGCCTGACCGATGTCCCTTAGATGCGCACCCGTTAGAAGAGTGGTTGACACGGGATTCAATCACGGGAAGTGTACGTGACGTTTCTGAACGACAGGAAACCGTGCGCCTTCTCTGATGAGGGCTGTAGCGAGGTTCCTGTCAAGTGACGCCCTGGAACCACCGAAGTGGCATTGACGCCGTCCGCGGATTATTCTTTGGGTAGCTGCAGCAGCGGTCGAGTCGTGAAGTCCATGACTCAGGAAGCGTGGACGGCGTTTCTGGATTGAGAGACCCACGCTGCTGACGACCCGCGAGGTACAGGTGGCTTCAGCCGCAAGATTTAGTTGTCGAATTGCGCCATTGTAAGGAAAAATAAACGACAGAGACAGCACCCGATCCTGGGCCAGCTGTTCTATTCTCTACCTCGTCTGCCTTTTCATTCTTTTAGCTGCCTACTCGCCCGAGCCTCAGCGTCTTTCTTATATATATATATATATATATATATATATATATATATATATATATATATATATATATATATATATATATATATATATATATATATATATATATATATATATATATATATATGCGGGGCTGCCCCGCCGCGGTGGTCTAGTGGCTAAGGTACTCGGCAGTGGTCGCGGCATCAAATCCCGGCTGCGGCGGCTGCATTTCCGATGGAGGCGGAAATGTTGTAGGCCCGTGTGCTCAATTTTGGGTGCACGTTAAAGAACCCCAGGTGGTCTAAATTTCCGGAGCCCTGCACTACGGCCTCTCTCATAATCATATGGTGGTTTTGGGACGTTAAACTGCACATATCAATCAATCAATGCGGGCTGGAAGAATAAAACACCTTTGTTTGTTAGTCCGCGCCATGGTCCATGTCCTTTTTTCGTCCCGTCTTTTAGCGCTGTTTTTTCTACTGGTGGGATGAGCTCTATTGGAATGTGCTCCCTTGTCAACGACAAATATTGCAGTTGTGTATCACCTTCGACAAACGCGGTCGTCAACCCAGTAGACGGATATGTGGGACACCTACAATGCAAGCCTTACTTCGAGTTTTTAACTGCTGCCGCAGTGAAAGGGAAAGAGAAAATATAGAACACTGCTTTGTAAAGCACACCAGCAATACTCTGTTATTTACAAAAATGGCCACTTGCGACCTTCAATGCTGAATGATACAGCAACGAACCCAATATTCGAAGGGAGCAGATTCGGTTCCAATCAGCGGCAAGTTAACTTTTCATCCATTTTATTTCCTTCTGTTTTACTTCAAAGAGACAAATGACTAGAATAATTATTCAACATGGCAATCGCTACTTTTAAAATAAAGAAAAGTGGCGTAGAATGAGGTGGACTTGAACATTTCTGTCGTGATGGTCATATGTTCCATGTATGTGCGGCGATTGTCGGTGATATGTCTCCTGTACACAATACCATGCTTCCGAGAGAAGTCCACAATAGCCTCTCTGATAGAGGCACTGCCCTTACAGGAGAGGAGAAAGTGGATGGAACAGGAGAAAATGTCATAGCGTGATAACAGCGTTTATCGCGCACGGTGAAAGCCATCGTTTTGTAAGCGACGTTCTCTCTTGTTTCGCGCGTGGCAACGCAAACCTATTCAAGAGAAGGCAATCTAATCTGGCCAATCAGCCATCCACTCGAGCTTTTCTCTCGCTCTGCCACAGAAGAGGACAGGGAAGGTCCACTCTCCCGTTACACGCGCTGCGACACTGTATCCCTTGCGGTCGGTAGCAGCGATGTCTTGCGGTGGTGGGGAAAGGAAAAACACTGGGGCTCTTCTCTGGTGCGTCTTGTCTGCGCCAAATAAATGTGCCACAGCACACCGCACCGCCGAGTAACGCGATCACACATCGTTTCGTGGAACTTCGTACGACCAATGTGTACGCGGACTGAGATTCAAGAGCCTTTTTCCGAGGCTTGCGTATGCGCAGAAAATAGTCTTCTTGATAGCGGCGAGAAGAGACTTCGATCAAGGAAACTTTTTTGAGTCATTTTTTTATACTCGCATTGCTTGCAATCATTTTCAGAGCGTTATTAGAAAACACCTCAAGTTACCACCTATAGCAAACACTAGGAAGCCTATAGGCCGGTAAGGTAGGCTCCCTAGCAAACACACGAGCAATCAAGCGGAAAATCAAGCAAGCAATCACACAAGAAGCACTAAGTAGGAAAAAAAAAGTGAAGGAAAACCTGTTCACCAGTCAATGATACAATTGTGACCTACATGAAGCCAAAAGCTTTAGATGCCTCATCAAAAGCAGAAGATTGACCATTTGCGTCGACGGCGAGAACATGAGTGACGCGAAAATGTAATCATGTTATGACATCACCATATAACGTCATCTTGGCTTAACGTAACAGATCGCCGAAATTGGTGATGTCACCACGTAACATCTTTCACTAGTCAAAGGTGAGCCAATCCCAGAGGCCGTGCAAAACGAGGTCAGGTGCTAAAAGCGTTCGAAGGCTGCGATCCTGGGGCCAGTTCAAAACCACATTGAGTGCAGAATGCTTTTGTAAGGGTAAAGGTGGAAGGATTACTACATGGACTGAGGAGAAAAAGAACATTGCCTTCGCTTTTGAGTCACCTTAGGAGAATGCATAAGAGACCCCTTGAGGTTTGCAGGCAGCCAAATGAATTGTAACTTCGTATTGTGAAATGCATGTTTTCCTCCTTATGATGACCTCTGTTATAGACGAAAACATTTCCACACATTCTCTAGCTATCCTAACTTTTTCGGAGTCTGCAACCGGGAATGCCACTTTGATAAGACATGACCAGGCTAACATCCTCACGTTCTTTTCAACTTTAATGACAGTGTCATCTGCTCGATTTCAGGCTGTTATGCTCATCACCGTCTTATTGTCTCTCAATCTTTGTTTTACTGCGAAAGCTGTTGTGAGATCACTGCTGAATCCGTCTTTTGGCACCGTATTTGTCTGCCGGCGCCGCTGCTAGTTTCCGTAACCGCTATCACGCTAGTTGAGAAAAAAAAAATGACCTAAGCAAAATATGATGATGAAATGGGGCTGTAACCTGGGTGCTCTCTGTGGTAGCTGAGTATTTCTACCACAAAGTTGTGCTGGTGCTTGAAAAAGACATCAAAGTGAAAGCAAAGAAAAAGTACCAGGAAAAAAATGTCGAGCAGTTTTTTTCATGTCAAACTAGCCAAAACATCCCCACAGATTTCTCAGAAAGAAGAGATAATCTTTCGTCAACAAGAAAGGTTTTTTTTCTTAGTAATAGGTATTTATTTTCATTACAGCTGCTTTCTGCAACACCAGGGCCTAAAATTATTTCTCTTACATATAGCGTTGCGTAACTGAACAAGCGACATTTATTCCGCAAGGTCTTAGGCTTCTTTTTTCCTGATTTGAGAAACACTAAAAATTATTGGCTATCTCCTTTTTTTTTGACAAAAGAGGCGAGCGCTTTTCTCAGATTTCTTCTTCTCACGCGAAGCGGCGGGAACGCCGAAAGGACAAACAGGCGAGCGGATCACCTTTTCATTGCGGAGACGCATTGCCGAAATCTCATCTTGCGAAACGTGATACTTCGGAAACATTTTCGAGGCTTGCGGATACCCATGCCACTGCCGAAGAATTAATGCGCGCATGTGTCTCGGAAGGAACGCTATCTTTCATAACTTGCGAAAGCAGTGCAGCTACGTGGTATGTATTTATTGCCAGGCGGTAACAGATGTTCTAATCTTTTCGCTGACGTCTCACAACGGCCCCATTGTTCTCAGTTTAATTCAGTTTGACCACAACTAATATTTCTATAATGCCTTGCTTAAAAAAAAAACGTTACGTTGCCGTTCTCTCTTTTTTCATTCGCACTTTTTTTGTGCTGCTTCATTATTCAGAAATGTCACTTGAATGAGGGCCCATGTATACTACCCTGAGTTGAAAGACAAAAAAAGGGGTTTCTTTCTCGTTTTCACAGCCCTTCCCACACAAGGTACGTCTATTCTCGTCACTTATTGCTTTGTAAAACACGTGGACAACGTTAGCTCTAAGCGTTGAGACAATCACGATTTCAACCACGCTGTTACCTTTATTAGCGTAGTCGAAAATGCACTGAAAAAGGTGAAATCAGTTGGTCGCGCACTGTAGTCATGCGTAGCAAAGCAGAAAAGGCGTGAGGCAGCAAAAAAATAGTGAATGAAGCAATTCGCAACAACGATCCCTCGTATATGAACCAATAGAGAGCCTATTCATACACGAAGTCAAAGAAACAAACTGCTGGCGTCAGGAATTGTGTCGAAAGAAGGGTAAACAGCAGAAGACAAAGGCGGGCTCGTTACTTTCGGGCGTTATTCAAGGGTGTCTTGCAGGGGTTGTGAAAGCTCGCTCCTAAAACGACTCTTCTTAAGCTGGCGTCACCTAGTGATTGTTGTGACTGCTGGTGGTTCACCGTTGTCATTTTAGTAGCAACATTTCATGATCCCGTAAAGAAATCACAGTTTCTAGCAGTAAAAGAAGACACGAGAGACGAGGATTACATTTTTGCCTAGAAAATATGGACCGAGCGTGTACGAGTACTGTTTCACCAGAAGAACAACGATATCGTGGCTTTAGTTCTGCCGCGCACAAGGTGATCTGGTATCCATGCGACTGAGAATCACAAAATTGACGCAGAAGACTGCTCCCGCGCACGCTAGCTCATCATCCCCTGTTCTACGAATCCACCTTCGTACGCGAAGTGCCAGGCCCTTCATAGGGTTAATGGTAGAGCTCTGCTAGCTGAGAGCGAAACAAGGCAAGGTTGGGCCCTTCAACTGTGGCCCGTGACTTAAACGGGGCTAAATGAATATGAGAGTGTCCCTCCATGCATCTCACATTAGGAAAATTATAATCGTATATGCATATTTATCCCGAGAACGACGTGTGATGCCACTGTAGAAGCTTTAGGGGCCTGGTCAAGCTGCCCAGAGCACACATTAACCCCAAATACCACCCAAAAAGTTCTTGAGAAATAAATCTATTATTTATTTATTTATTGGCATTACAATACGTTAACTCTTGCTCATTTATCTTTTGCCCCTCCACACTTTGGCCACGTGACCGTTATTACTTGAACTAAAGATTCATTAATTATTTATTGTTTACACTATTTTCTAACAGTTTACGCAGTTCCATTTTCAATTACACCTTTGTATGCGGTTTCATGACACCAGAAACAATTCAGTCCTGGAGCTTGTATGAAAGTAACAATGCTTTGACACACTGGTGGTTTCATTTTCACACGGGAAACTAGTACTTGAGTTTGCATTTTGAAGAGAAAACGCGTGATGAAGCAGACGGAGTGTCATCTTCCCGACACTATAGTACAAATGAACAAAACAGTTCTACGCTGGTATTTATGAACGCGAGCTTCGGAGCGAAAGAATAATAAGTTCCGGTATGAAAATCGCACCTAGCACCAACGCCTGGCCTAGAAGATTGCTTCCCTGCTGATCAAGCTGGAAGCCCCGAAAATGGTAGACATGGGCTGAGTTAACCACAAACCTCAACCACACAGGGACACTGAATGTGAATGACAAATAAGCTCGGCAGACGCTCACATAACTATTGCTGCTGTTCGCGTTGTTCTTCGATTGATCCTCTCTCGGAAATGTGTACAATTACTCTAAACAACACGCGTGTAGGTTTTCTTTGGGTTCTTGTTAAAGTTGGATGGGTGAAAGTTTTTACCAATCATAAATCTTCGTTCATCTTGCCAGCATCGACAAATCAGCTTTCTAAAAAGACGAAAAATGTTATATACCAGAAAACGTCAAATGAAAGACCCGCTTTCAAGCCGGCCGGTAAATGGGTCATTGGATTGTACAAATGGGTTAACTAGAGCGAGTGCCGCTGCGAGTGCGTTCAAAATCATGGGAGCAAACACTCTCGTAAACCGTTCAAACATACCGAACTGAAGTCTACCTAAAAAAATGGCAGATCCCACGTACAGTGGGGATCGATGATATGCGAAGCACGAATGAGAAATGTTTGTATGTCACTTTAAAATCAGCCCAACGTTACGAGGGGGAGGTAAATGGTGCCGTATATGACTTCCGTGTCATAATTATCATGTTTCAATGTGTCGTTTACCTTCGTCATCTATTCACGTCACGTGATACCAAATTTAGTATATGTGGACCTAGCGAAACGGCCACGAGCACGCTCTGAGCGTTTTATGTTTTCATGTTCTCACATGACATGAGTGTCAGGATTATCATGTTTGCCCCAGTCATATGTTTGGTCATTCATTGATGTCACATAACACAAAATTTGGTATATGTCGAGCTAGAAAAATTGGCAGATCGTGCACGTACAGTGGGAATTGATGATATGCGAAGCACGATTGAATGAGAAATGTTGATATGTCACTTTAAAATCAGCAACACTGTACGAGGTGGAGTTAAATGATGCCTTACATGTCTTCCGTGTCGTGAATATCATGTTTCGATGTGTCGTTTACCTTCGTCATCTATTCACGTCACGTGATACCAAGTTTAGTATATGTGGAGCTAGCGAAACGACGGCGAGCACGCAAATGAGCTTGGAATGTTGCCCTGTTCTTACGTGACGCGCGTGCCACGATTATCATGTCTGCTCCATTCATATATATCACCATACACTGACGTCACGTAACATATATAGACAGATAGATAGACCAATAGACAGATAGATAGATAGATAGATAGATAGATAGATAGATAGATAGATAGATAGATAGATAGATAGATAGATAGATAGATAGATAGATACGCTCAAAGTCACTGAAGTTCGCTAAGAAATGCTTCGCATTTAAAGCCCCAAAGTGGGCCATGTTTGAACACTGTGCCTAATAAGAACATCAGTACAAGCGTTGCTATCACGTACTGATATTTATTGGCAGAGATTACATTCAGTTATTCTTATTAAGCTTTCTTTAATCACCCGACTAGTGGCTAATCTGTAGAATAGCGAAGGAGCCTATTTGTGTGGTCTAATGATGTAGCGAATAACCCGACAAGCGGCCAATCTCTGGAATAGCGAAAGAGCCTATTTGTGCGGTCTAATGATGTAGCGAAAAATATAAATACAAAGAAAATTGCTGCAAGTGCAGCCACTATACTTGCCGTGCAAGCTGAATTTCTATGTGTCATGCAGTGTAGGGTAAACTTTGAGATAAGATCATCAAAGCGTTCGCACTTAAGAACAACCCGAATACTTTGTTTTGTGCTGAAATGAGGCTGCTGTGTTCGGCATGACGATGTTTAATAATAGTGACGTCATACGTTTGATATAATTTACGGACCTTCTAATTTGGTGACGTTATACAGACTCCAAGGTATTATTTTGCTACACCAGAAAAGCTGTCAGTTAGTCATGTGGTAAATGAAGACATGACGCTCAGATATCTGCGTTGAATCGATTCCCATGTGTCACTTTTGCTTAGCCTTCTGGTCAAAAGCGACGCGTGTGCACGCGAGAGTTAGTCTAATGACCGATGCTTACATGCCAAGGAGCTTAACAGGTATGAACGCTTGCCAAAATTTATGTAGGAATTTATGTTCACTTCTTCATTCAGCAGTCCTATATATTTGTGTATCTTATTTTTCAGCCACACTTTAGCACTCTCCGACCTGCCTTGGAACAGTAGTGGCTGCAACAAAATCGCGAGTATGGCTAATTGGTAGATGGTCATCAATAATAATATTTGTGGTTTTACGTCTCAAAACCACGGTATGATTATGAGAGACGCCGTAGTGGAGCGCTACGGAAATTTCGACCATCTGGTGTTTTTTACGTGCACTAACGTAGCACAGTACATGGGCCTCTGCCATTACGGCTTCCTCGAAATGCGACCACAACGGCCGCGGTTGAAACCACTACGGCAAATGATCATCGTGAAGTAACTAGCTACGCAAAGGAGCCAGAATAGGGACAACGTTGTGTCCTTTTTTTATGGTGTTCGTATACTAACTCTATTGCCCTGTTAGTCTATGATGCACAATGACTTAGTTTGTTTATGCACTAACTAGTCCTGGGTTCAAAGCACTAACACCCCTCTCTATACTTTTTACAGTGCAGATTCACTGGAGATGAATGGCATCTAACAACACTGTCGAAATCAAAATTTTCCTGAGGAAAATTAAAAACAAAACAGAATTCTCGGCAAACAGGTATGTTTGCTTAGGACTAAATCTTTTAATTTTGGGCAGTTCTGTGTGTGTGTGTGTGTGTGTGTGTGTGTGTGTGTGTGTGTGTGCGTGCGTGCGTGTGCGCTAAAATATGGTAACGTATAGGACTCTTTATTTTACCGCCCACTTTAAAGCCACATGTGACATAATTCTACAAATCCCGTAAGGGATTTGAGCAAGAACTCGGTATCTGAGCATTCTGGAGAAACGCTGATTATAAGCAACACAGAGAAGCAAGCCCATATCACGTAACTGCCTTCGCAGCAACGGTCTAAATGAGAGCCCATGCTTTTCTATATTTATCAGATGTCTTCGCCAGTGTCATTAGGGCGAACTTGCTGCACAAGCAAGTTAAAATTTTTTGTCTAGTAGCTCTGACTGGGCACATTTGTTGCTAAATGTGGCGCAATGATTGGCTCTTTTTAACAGTGCAGGAAAGCGCAAAAGCTGAACGGGTGATGGTTGCTCACACACACACACACACAAAAAGAAAGAACCACTAGTTCAGGCGCAATTTTTCTTATCATACTCTGGGAAACGGAGGGTATTATAAGATGCTGTATTTATGATCTATAGCATAGTGAAGCAAGTTGATACGGATTTCCTGAGTCACAGCGTTAACGGAGCCAATAAGATGGCGAAAACAAAACTCATAAAGGCTGTTGCTTCAAAAACAAAGCAAAACTGAACCATCGAAGCACTGGAGCGTTAAAACTAGATCAGCGTTATTTAAGCACCCCGCTAAAAACTCAATGCAGCCGAATCAAGCGTCTGGGTTATTTTGTTAATGTGACCTATTTTAGGCTTATGTTTATAAAATTTTAGCTAGTTGACGCTATAATGAAGTAAAAGGAGGAAAGAGTGAAGTTACTTTTTTGATGACTCTCACAGCGGCCGCATTCAGGCTCTTAGAAGGAAGACAACAAAAGTGCTTCCTTCGCCTCCACTGTACTCCTTTCTCATCACTAGGTTCTTCAATGTGTGCGTACTGCACTTGACTCACGGTGGTTTCGCTGGCTTAGAACTCTCCTTCAGGATACAAATGGAGCAATGTTTATGTTGTTTTCTTATTTACAAGGCATTTAGCAAAGACATTGCAAACCCTTGTTACAATAGTTACGAAAAGTTGCACTGTTGTATTTCTTGAGCTAACCTTTTTTTTGGCCACTTTTGCGACGCCTGCGCGAGCCATCGAAATGAATCGTTCAGTATTTAACGAAAATTGCCTGTTTGCATAATAGAGATTGATTTCAGAGGACGTTCAATACGTGTTATAGAACAGAGCTGCTATGATGGACGTTTGCCATGTGTCGTAGAAAGAGAGTTATAATAATAGTGTACGGGCCCTTGCTGGATATCCGGCCAAGCGCTCCGTACATATCGTCACGGGGTAATGACGAGGACGAAGGGTGCAGTCAATAGCTTGCAGAGTGAACTTTTCGTTTGGGCGAACCTGAGCCCAAAAAAACGAAACGTAACTTTACAAGCAACACGCGCTGTCGGCTGATATTGGCGAACAGAGCACCGGATGTCGATCATCTAATCATGGTGGGCCGTCTTTTTTACATCACGTGTCGAACTTTCCAGTCTTATCACTGGTCCTGCGTCCTACGTGTAATATTAACAAAACGGTCTTTTACATCGACGAAGCTTTCTGTGTGGTCTACACCGAGTATTGCTGACAGCCTTTGTTGGTGTAAAAATAATACAGCAAAATTGAAACAAGAAACGCGCGTGGCAACATGATTGACAAGATAAGCTGGAACGTGCGGCGCTTATTAGGTGTTATCGGCTCCCGTGATCTCTTACCCCCGTATTCACAAACGCTCCTCGACTAGGACTTCCACCCTTCACTTGACAGAGTTGAGCACTGCGCCGCCGCTCGGCTGAAAATGACGCTGCGCTACTCAAGAATCGCATGAAATTGTCGCTAATATGCAGTGACTTGCCGTGCCTAGAGACGGCGCTCCCATCGGCTTTCTCGAGTGAAGGTGAAGCGTTGAGTGAAGGGACGTTCTAGAATACGGGGGTTAATCTCTAGTGAACCAGTGTGATGAGAAGGGGGACATGTGCCTAATTTTTGTGGTAAGTACGTGCTACCATAAATTTTCCTAAATTTAAATAGTGGGAACTTTGTTGCTGCGATCGTTCAGTGAACCGGAGAATTATGAGTAGTACACGGATTTGCCTAGTCTTCGTACTTGCGGGCGGCGAATACTATTGTGGCTTCGTTTATTGCTGTATTTCGGTTTTGTTTAGAAGTAAGAATGAACCCTTTTGAACTTCGTGACCCGATTTGAAAAGGTAAGCCTAAAAGAATAAAAGGGTGAAGCACAACCGCTGAACATTTGCCGATTTTTGTTTCGTGAGAGAACAGCTCCAAGCCACACGGACACACACGGAGCAAGAAGTATGAAGATGAGACAAATCCGTGTACTACCCATCATTATAATGCTCGCTGAAGCACCGTGCCTTGCTTCTTTCATAGACACTAGCGCTAGAGTTCCCTCTAGTGTATATTTAGGAAACTATATGCATGCTACAAGAGGCAGCAAGCATAGCCATGTATATGTGTAGTACAGAAAGAGGCAGACGAGAGAGCATAAGCCTATAGCCAAGCCAGAACCAGCTAGGTGCCCAGCAGCTTTGCTGAGACGCAGTCTTGGTCGACCTAACGCAAGCTGCGCAGATGTTTTTTGTTGTCAAGAATGTCAGTAAGTAAGCGGTGTCAAAGAAAATTGAGTCGTTAAGTGAACTAAGCCAAATGCCTGCAGCAAACCGTGGGAAGAGTGTCTCTTTGCTCTGACAAGAAAAATGCTCAACATTTAGGAGGTAAATGACATTACGTCATTGTGAATCAGTGCCAGCTGAAGCGAATCCCAGTGGGACCAACGCATCGTATTTGTATCTTTCAAAGATGTTCTTTTTGTCTCTACTTGCTACGCATTCATTAGCTAAATACTTCGGCGTGGTACCACTTAAAAAGTTATTACGCAAGAATGGCATAACTATGAGAGGAACAGAAAAAGAACAAGAACATCTCGCTCTGGGTTGGAGATCGGACTTGAAAGTTACGGGATTGAATCCCGGCCACGGCAGCGGCATTTAGATCGAGGCATAGTGATGAGGCCTGTGCATCGAGACTTAGGCACGCGTTAAAGAAGCCCAGGTGGTTTGAATTTTTGGAGCCTTTCTCTTTGCGTCTACCAATATTACATCGTAGTTTTGGGAAATAAAACTTGATTAAAATAATATTATCGTGGTTTTCGCATTTTATTTCCCATTTCGTGTTTACCCTAAATGCGTTCACGAGGTCTCCGCATCACGCTTGTAACAACGGAAAACAGATTAAAGCTAACTACTAAGTATATCTACATGTGCTTCACAGTATACTCTACTGTGACACCATGAATAAATAAACAAATAAAAAATGAATAGAAAATAAGTACATGTACAAGTATGTTGATCCCAACGATATCATAAGTGTTCGACATGTTGCCGTCTCTCTGCAAGAGCTTGGAGGGGCCACCATCAACACCACATAAAATATATGGCTCTCTTTGGCCACTTATGACCGTTGTGCCCCAAAACACGATTATTTATAATCATCGAGCTTGGAAAAGCTTATTTTAGGCGTAATCACAAAATGTTCAAAAACTTATTCAATAATGTGGAGTGCGATTTCTAATCACCGTACGAAGACATACTGGGCCTTTTGTGATTTTAAAATGGGGACGTGCGAATGGGTCACGGGCATGAAGTCATCACTACTGGTGTAAGTGAGTAAAATTCTCTGAGCTTATAGCTCGACGTTGTAAACAACGCTATTTTAACCGGCCCTTTGTGCGCCTCAGGAGGTCACACCGACGCATGTATGTGTCACAATGACGTCATTTTTCAGAACGCCTCAAGCATAATTTAGCGAAGAATGCAATGTGCATGAACTCTTCAATACTGAGGTAAATTTAAAAAAAAACAATAGTGTACTGTGTAACCAAGTGAGTAAGCTTTTAGCTCACACTCCCGCGACAGTGGAGTCAATTAGAGGGACATTGGACATTGCAGTTAGACAATCGATCCCGCAGACACACACACGCAAACGCATAAAAATGGGTGTCCTCGCTTTCTGGGTGTACTTCGGATTTCTATTGAAGAACAATGGAACCATTGCCCATGCGAAGATGTGTGAAAGACAGAGTTTAAGAGTAATGTAAAGGAAAAGAAAAGGTTACAAACGAACAAATGCAGAGGTGCAGCTCGAGTTAACCGGTGGTATTAATCCCTCTTGAAAGGGCGCGAATGGTCCCAACAGGCCTGCATGGCCGCGGAGGAACAATGGACCGCTCTCGCTGGCACAAAACCTTGGGCGAGCCATCGCCGCTGTGAGCTATAACAATTGGCTGCCTGCTCTTTGGAGCCTGGGGCGCCGGTAGCGACGTCTCTGAACTTCGAGCTCGAAGTTTTCAAAGCGTCAAACTAAAGCGTAGAAAAACAGAAAACGTACAGGCATAGTCATATCCTCTACGCGTGCAAGTTTCTAACCTCTGTTGTAATCAGCCGCGAGTGTAAGTGTCTTGTAACTAACCGGTTAGGGTACAGAGACAATGCCGTGGCGTCACCCGCCGGCAACACAACACTCTAAATATATGATTTGTTCTGGCCATACCATGGCATAGGTGATCTGGTAATAGTGCGTCGAATCTTCGGTGGACAAAATAGAGCGCTCCAGGCAGTGATGCACTGCGGTACTGACAAGATTTACGGTGCGCAGGGAATAAATGCTGGTTGTCTACCAGTGTTGCGTACTAGCAAGAATTTCGCATGCTGCTGTGTGCGACGCCCGGCTAAACGCCTCATTTTAGTCTACGAACAACCGTAGTATGAAAAAAAAAGACTGCATACAAGGCTCTCTGCGAAAGAAGCTCTCAGCCTTGTTGGGCCGAGGTTTGGCTCACTCGGTGCGCGGGTGAAAAACCTGCGTGGGCAACCTTCGTGGCCCGCGATTCATAAATCAAGACGAACAAGCCGCAGAATTCTCTGTTTCTACAGTGCTTCCTCTGTTCCTGTTTTCCCCTTGCACTAGTTTGTTTTTGGCCGCGTTTCACGTGAGACGAGAAAGGAAAGAAGAAAAGGTGTCCTACGGTGGCGTTGCATAAAAGAAGACATTTAATCCAGGTAGCATGCTTCGGAATCCTGAGTGGTCATCTTGGTTTGAAAAAAAAAGCGAGGGCAGAAAATGGCGCATGGGAGGCCAACGACAAAGCCAGCGAGCTGTTGCGAAGCCACCTCCGAATCTCACCGCTGACCTCCACTGTTGCGAACGACGGACCGATCCCGCCGCTGCCAACCACTGTTGAGAACGACGGACCGATCCCGCCGAAGCCACCACTGTTGCGAAAGACGGGGACGCCAACACGGCCTCGAAGGCGCCACTGCTTTCAACTCCGCCGGGAAGGTCACCAGCCGTTTGGTAGCGTATGAATCTCAGTTCGCGACTGCTTCTGCGCAGAGCCGATAAGACGAGCGGACGAGACGACGGTGAGTTAAACAAGGTTTATGTACAGCATATATACAGAGGCGTTACAATTTCGGCACTGGGGCCGACAGAGACTCGAAGAGCCGAGCTCTCCTCTCTAACACATAGGTCAGCCTTTCGCCTAAGACCGCTGACTCACACACATGTCGGCACTCCGACATGGGGACTCCTCTCTCGTAGGACTGCCGATCGCGACGCGCCGCAGGGCTTCTTTTATTTACACCGGGTCCAACCAAAATGTCCAATCAGAAGCGCCGCTGGTCGTCAGGGCAGATTCCGCCAATGGGGGTCGCCGCGCCATGCGTCAGACCATAAGACACGCGGACGCCGGCTCGCTGTCACGCGCGCAGCTGACTCACTGCACGTGGGCCAGAGGGGCGCCGCGCGTGTTCACGCCGTCGAGGTGATCGCGCCAGGCCGACTGCGGGCTGGCCTTGACCCAGATTGCCTTTTTCAGAGGCACGGTCGTTTGACGAGGACTCGCTGGCATAACAGCACCCCCGCCGCCAGACAATGCACCGGAAAGACGAGCTGCTTCCACGGGGCTCGGATGTCAGGTGCGCTCGTTCGCCAGGTCCCTCCAGGTTCGCCTCCAGGGCCATGGGGAGAATACAGCTCCAGACTGTTCCGGGAACACGTCCCATTTTTGACGACGGATCCCAGCTCCACTGGCTTGTCGCCACAACTTGCTGACCAGCTTCACTCGTCTCTTCTGACCATCTTCGGTTTCAGCACTTGTCGATGGTTCTGCAACTTGCCAAGAACGGTTCGACAACAGACAACACACGACACACGCAAGTGCCTTCGGTCACCCGACAGAACACCAGACAAAGTATAGTACAACATATACCTATCTACGTGTCTATCGGAATTTTGTTCCCTCTACATCAAGAGGCACATGTGGGACAAAAGACCCTTAAAATGACAACTCAATTTTTTTTTCCCACGTACAACAACGTAACGGATTAGAATACCACATAAAGTTGGCCCCTTGAGATCACTCTAAACGAGAGCGCTCAGCCCAGGTCGTGATGAGGTCAAAATTTTGCCCCGAATCGCCAGCCAGAAACCGAAAGGTTGAGAAGGTACTAGCTAGAACGCACTGCTCAATGCACCTCCATTAGCGTTTAGCTTTCCCTTTTTTTTTTTTTATAGCGAACGTCAAAGTTGCGCTGTGGAGCAACGTGCTCCACCTCAGTAACCGGCCACTTTTAGGCGACGATACCTATGCGGCACCAAGAGCGGCTCACACTTTCGACGTTGCACAGGGGAACAACGATACGGCTTGCTACGGATTGACTCCTCACCGCTTAGCTCGATATCGTGTTCGATCACCCTCATGTTTCCGGGGCGGTCCGAAAACACGTCTGCAAACTCGGAACCAATCTTTCTCAGGTCCTCTTTCTCAGGTCCTCCTTCACTTAAGCTAGGCTCTAGGTTTATCTGCTCCCGGATTACTTTCGATCCCCCTTCGATTACCTCACTAGAACTCAAACTTTCTGCTTCCTCTTCCTTTGAAGCATTCAACAACAGATTTACGACCGCTTGATGTTGAACGTATGGTTTCATCAAGTTGTAAATTTTGTCCGGCCGCCTTCCTAATTTCACTTCATAATTTGTATCGCAAGGCTTCGATAATACTTTGGCGGGCCCTTCCCAATCAACCTCAAGCTTGTTCTTTTTGAACGGCTGCAGCAGCATTACCCGACTCCCTACTTCAAAAGCACGCTTCTTCACCGATTCCTCGTAGTGCTCCTTCGACAGCACTTTTGCCGCGTTTTTCTGGCTTTCCACTAGCGCTTCAATTTGGCTTTCCACTAGCGCTTCAATCGAGAGATCCTCACGCTGCTCTCGAATGAGCGTCTCTCGATCAACTCTCGGCAGCTCGCTCCAACTTTCCGCTACAGGCGAGAGCGTTGCAGCCCTCTCGCTCTGATTCAATGGCGCCATGCCGTCTCCCCCAAGGCATACCGCGCCGGCCGCTTCCGCGACGGGCCGCTCGCGTGACTGCTCACATGACTCATGCGGAAAATTTTCTTTCTGGGGTTCCGTCGACCCGCCGACAAGGTCACTTGAGAGTTCACCGCATGGAACCAGATCAAGATGCCGCGATAGCTTCCGCGCTTGCGATCGCGTGAGAGCCATGCACGCTAAGTTGGGGAAGAACGATTTGCCCTGCTCTTTGAGAAGCTGCTCTGAGTTGTTGGAGAAAAGATAAGGAAAACGATCATTTAGCGCGGCAGACACAGCCGCTTCGGTGCGAAGCTCACCGAACGGGCCTTTAATGACAACCGTGGCGATTGGTAAGCGAACACTCTGCTCCTCGGCGACCTGCCTGATCCACGCGCATTCTCCTGTGAAGTCATCCGGAGACACCAATGAAGGATGGACAACGTCCATGGTTGCCGCTGAGTCTCTAAGTGCTCGGCACGTTTTCTCATTCACCCTAATTTCTTGGAGATACGGCTCCAACAACCGAATGTTTTTTTCTGATTCTCGGATCGTTGCGAAAGCAAACTTTTCCTGACAGTTTCTCGCGATGTGCCCTTCCCTTTTGCAGTTGTAGCAGATTAGCGGCTTCCGTTTGTTTTCCGATTCAAATGCCTGTGTGGTAGAAACCTCACTCGATTTCTCCGCTTCTGTTTGCCCTTCCCCTACACTGTCCTTCGTAAGAGACGGGTCCTTCTTGAAATTACGGTGCGGATCGGGTCTCCGTTGATCAGGTTTCTTTGAAAAGCCCTCTTTCCTTTCATCCTTTTCAACGCGCCCTGCCCTGCTATGCAACTTTCGGCGAGTATAATACTCCTCAGCTAACTCAGCTGCCTTGTTTAACTGTACGTCCCCAAGTCTGTCCTGCAGCCAAAGTTTGACATCCTCCTCGATGCAGCGGTAGAATTGCTCCAATGCAACGCATTCCACCACTTTATCGCGGTCGTCATAAACACCTTCGCCCTTGAGCCATTCAATCAAATCGGCTTTAAGACGAAACGCGAAGTCAACGTGTGACTCATTCCCCTTTTTAGCATACCGGAACCTTTGCCTGAAAGCCTCGGGTGACAACTTATAACGTCTCAAGAGCACTTCCTTAACCTCGTCATAGCTCTCAAACGCTTCCCTCGACAAGCAAGTTATCGCGTCGGACACTTCGCCGGGAAGAAGAGCTAGCAGGTTCCGCGCCCAAAGAGACCGCTCCAAAGCATTTCGCTCACAGACGTGTTCAAACTTGACGAGATACTTCGCCATGTCCTCGCCTACTACGAACGGTGGCAGTTGGTCACGAATTCTAAAACCGCTGACCTGAACTGTTGGAGAAGCTACGCTAGGCGCCTGCGAACACTGTAGGATTGCCAATTCTAGTCGTTTCAACTCTAGGCGCTCTTGTCTCTCGGCCTCCTCGCGCTCGCGACGTTCGCGCCTTTCAACTTCTTCACGTTCGCGAACTTCTCGCCTTTCAGCCTCCTCGCGGCGTGCTTTGATCTCCACCCAGGCCTCATCGACTTCCTCAGCCGACACTCCCTCATCCTTCATGATCTCAAGGATCGCTTGCTTTCGTTTCGCACGGCCCAAAGTAATGCCGAGTTCCTCACAAATTTCGATGAGTTCCTTCACTTTAAGGTTCTCCATCGTTCACACTAGCCTCTTGCTGTTTGCCCCTGTTAACAATTTACTTGCCGTACCCACTATAAGTCAACTAGCAAGACGCGCAAGCAATTTTAAACACTCCCGTGTTTACCCCCTCCGCATTTACTTTGGTTTCAAAGCACTTCGACTTTGCTTGAAACGATCAAAGCTCACTCCAATGCTTCACACAGCCCTTCTCTAAACTACTACAACCTGAGCTAGAGTAGTCTGGTGAACTGAGGGGAAAACATCAGGCACTCACCGCATCGATGTCGCTGACGCCGGCCGATCCCGCAGCTGCCAACCACTGTTGCGAAGCCACCTCCGAATCTCACCGCTGACCTCCACTGTTGCGAACGACGGACCGATCCCGCCGCTGCCAACCACTGTTGAGAACGACGGACCGATCCCGCCGAAGCCACCACTGTTGCGAAAGACGGGGACGCCAACACGGCCTCGAAGGCGCCACTGCTTTCAACTCCGCCGGGAAGGTCACCAGCCGTTTGGTAGCGTATGAATCTCAGCTCGCGACTGCTTCTGCGCAGAGCCGATAAGACGAGCGGACGAGACGACGGTGAGTTAAACAAGGTTTATGTACAGCATATATACAGAGGCGTTACAATTTCGGCACTGGGGCCGACAGAGACTCGAAGAGCCGAGCTCTCCTCTCTAACACATAGGTCAGCCTTTCGCCTAAGACCGCTGACTCACACACATGTCGGCACTCCGACATGGGGACTCCTCTCTCGTAGGACTGCCGATCGCGACGCGCCGCAGGGCTTCTTTTATTTACACCGGGTCCAACCAAAATGTCCAATCAGAAGCGCCGCTGGTCGTCAGGGCAGATTCCGCCAATGGGGGTCGCCGCGCCATGCGTCAGACCACCAGACACGCGGACGCCGGCTCGCTGTCACGCGCGCAGCTGACTCACTGCACGTGGGCCAGAGGGGCGCCGCGCGTGTTCACGCCGTCGAGGTGATCGCGCCAGGCCGACTGCGGGCTGGCCTTGACCCAGATTGCCTTTTTCAGAGGCACGGTCGTTTGACGAGGACTCGCTGGCATAACAGAGCCCTACCGAGCAAACGACTCTAACGGCCGAGACAAATGGTGCGGCAAGACCTGGCACATCTAGGCGGTAAACGAAAATAAACCAAGGGAACCAATTTGTAGAGACTTGCCCGTATTCATTACGACGGACATACCAAGGGTAACAATGTATAAGTAGCGGGTATTCGTGTTAAGCTGCATGAGACAAACTTTCAAAGGCTTAACAGGGCACTGTTATGGCTTATACGCTGCACATAGAGAGGCGTCAGTTATATGGCGACGCTGGGAGGAGGGCGTACGGTGCTCACGAATGGGAGGTCACACTTAGTAAATTTTAATCACTACACCATAGAGATGTTAGCCTGACTCATCGCCTGGCTTGCTAATCGAGGCACCGGGTGTTGACTGTGACATACTGTACGATAATCAGAGATGCAAATAACACGCGCAGTCACGCACACATGAAAGACAAGCAGAGATGAGTACATTTCATTCAGTGACCGCTAACACAGGCTTTCCCAATTAAGAGGATCTGTGGAAATTGAAGGTGTCAAACCTATTACGTTGCCTATCGCTTCTACACGTGAGCAAGGCTTAACGCAATATGAGCGCTTAGATCGAGCTCAGGAAAAGGTCCCCCGACCTTTGCATCTACCGCCTCCTTCTACGAAGCGTGCTGCGCCGAGATATGTCACAGCCGTTCCCGGCCGGACTGACGAAGGAGTGAGTTGATGTTTTATGCAGTACAAAATGCTTAAAAAACTTTTGAAATTACTCTGCATTATCGTCTTAGGCATTGTGATTAACATTAGCGCAACGCCTTTTAGCGAAAATTATCGTTTTTTCTAACAAAATGTGATATGTGGCTGTAAATAATGCTAAGTGGTTCCCCTAGTTCAAGGTGGCGTAATAAAAAAAATCAAAGTTGTCTCCCCCCCAGCTACAGGTTTAGAAGTAGCCGAAATTCGGTATGATCAGCTGGTATGATTTGTGCGGCTTGCGGCTTTCCCTCACTGATCCGTAACATGCCATTGCATTACTTTCTCGCACAAACATGATACGCGTTTTTAGGACAATTGGTCGTTTCGTGTGACCAATACGGTCACCGGAAGCATTTCTGAGCACATGACCACATTACGTACACATTACATAGGCTGGTGTGTGTGTGTGTGTATGTGTGTGTGTGTGTGTGTGTATGCGCGTGTATGTGCGTGCGTTTGCCTGTGCGTGTGCGTGCGTGCGTGCCTCTATTTGCTGGAACTTCCGCCTTGAAACCATTTGTATTCGTGATCGTTTCCTCAATCACACATTCTTGGTCTCGACGGAAATTCATCACTTGGGACGATAGGTGCACGTGTGGTAGTGCTCTTTTTGAAATGCATCGGCCTCAGAGTCTTTTTACTGATTGATTCTGCATCCTCTCGCGTTCTCGTAACCTTTATTCATTTCCTACTTTTATTCCTTCCTCCTATTGATTGACCTCGCGATCTAGTCTATCCTTTTTTCTCCATCTCTCCTAGCTTTAGTAAACTTATCCTGTAGTCATCAACACAAAGAAGAAAAACAAACGAAGAAGAAAGACATATATAGAGAGAATTGAGGAAAAGGTGAAACTGACACAGTGCGTTAAGGTTTACCTGTTATTTATGATCCACCTGAGCATCTTTAGGATGGCAGTAGCGTATCACGCACATCTCTGGAGGAAGCGTATCTCGACATGAAGTATCCCCTGGTCTGAAGAGTCTTCCAGGTGCGTCCAGTAAAAGACGTGGCACCCTGGAATGAAATAAACAATACTGCAGTGACGCTTAAAGAAAAAGCTCAATTATTAGCATGTCGGAAAAAAAGTTTCCGGCAAGAGAGAAAATAAACTGTTAATTTGAGCAGGTGCCCTCTCCGACCAAAGTGTGCGGCCTTCATATTCAAAGCAGCCGTGGGCTTTCGCCATTTCAGGCACCAATTAAACCAAGCTTCGCTCATACTTCGGGCCTAGGTCCAATAACTTGGCCTCCCACTGGTCTTCGGTTAGTCTAGTGGTTTGAGCAATCTTTAAATTAACGTTAAGCCTGTTTATAGTGCTTTGAATATAATTTTTTTCCGAACTTGTGATGACATCTTATTGAAGAAAATATGCGACACCTGTTGAAAATTACCCTAAAGAAGCAGTCCTTTTTGAAGCTCTACACAGATACTCCATGTATCTATTCTTTCGTAACTAGTGTTGTTTGCAAGCACCACAACTCGTTGGAGAAAACAGCGTTATACTTTTTCACTATATGGTAGAGGCCTCTAGCATAACCATATAAAGCATTTTTTTGTGTGTACATAAAACAGCGAGAGACAAAGTCTCAAAGCAAACAAACGGAGGCTAAACGGAAAAGCAACTTCTCAGTTACAACATAGCTCTATAGATATATAAAAGAAAAAAAAGAGAGAAGGGAGGTGAACAATTGTTTGCAAGCTTCCGTCATTCTTTCCAGTAAAACTGCATAGCCCTGTCTTGCATTAGAAAGGAAATATGTAAAGGACTGGTCAAGCCGCCTCTCGGCAGTTTCCTTTTTTCTTAGTCCTACATCTGTAAGTTTGTACAAGGTTGAAATAAAGTTTGACTAGATTTGATTAAAAGACCTAGATTAAAGGTCTCAGTGTTACTGAATGAGAGACTACCGACCAAGGCAAGGAAGGCGCCATATAAAACTGGGTACATGAAGAATAATACGCTGCACATTGTTGAAGGCATAAGCCTTGATCATCCTGTTACGCACGCCTTCGTAAAACTACACCAAGTGCTACAGTGTTGACACCACGAGAACGAATTACATTGTTCTTTGATTTTTACCTGTAGTGGGAATAATATGCAGATCTTGCGGCTGAAGAAGACGCTGACAAGCTGTTTTTGATTATGCGCTGATCGCTGGTTTCCGAACTATACTAGAACATTTATCATGCTTTGTTTTCTCCTCCGAGAATGATATGCATGCATAAGTAACTGTTCTTTTCCAGTAAGGTGCTCCCATAGTGAAGTGATAAATTATGTGCGCCTGTAAGACTGTCCAGAAAACGAATAGGCGCCGCTTTATCTTTCAGTATGGCTCAATCATTCATGAAAGCATAGGTGCCCGTCGCAGACGCTTTCTCCAATAGCTCCTCAACTTCAACATCGCATGCGCGCATGTTATTAGTATTACCGCACGCTTCATGTGTTGAGAGCAGGAACGTTCAAATCTCGACATTGTGGGAAAGGATACAAAACAAGTTTACTACTTCTGCGCATATGAATAGTATATCGATACGTAATGCTGACTGAAGCAGGGAATCACAGGTTTGGTCATGATATGAAAAAAAATTGTATCAGTGTTAGTGACATATGCTTAAGTAAGTATGAGAAATGAATGCTGCACAAGGCAGCAAGAGAATAGCTGGTGAAATGTCCATAATTTTATTCCGGAAAAGGAGGCGCGTTTAAAATTATAGATGGCGCCACTGTAATATCGCGTTCTTTCCTGTTGTGCGTAGAGAATGCCAGAAAAATGAAGTGTATGTGATAATCTCATATCTATCATTGCATCGCTATGCGGGACATTGCTTAATTGCTGTACTTTGGCGTCATCTTTACTGCGAGTCTCAGAGCTATTCGGGGAAGTACTGACGGAATATTGGCACTCTCACGAACTCGTTGTTAACATTAAAAGACGATTTTTGCGCAATTAGATTTTCCTGTCCGCTATATAAGTGATTACAGACACATCCGCGAGTTGGCACATGAGATGATTGAACCTTTATAAACACCTCCAATTACTGGTGTGTCGCTTTACGATCTGAATTGATCAGGAAACCAGCAGATCAGAAAGTGAGGTCAGTGGTAATTTGTTTCTGTTATTACATATATGTTCACGCGTCAATACTTTAAAGTAAAATTCGAAAACAAAATTGTTGTGCACTTATAGAGATGCAACGTGCAAAGCTTGACCAGGTATGCTACCCTGCACTGGCGAAGGGATAATGGACACAGAAAGGTAACGAAGAGAATACATTATACTAGTTCGTAACACTCACGTTCCATACACTACGTGAGAGGGCATACTTACGCAATCTTGTAAAAAACGATATGCAGTTCTAGGTAGGCCAAGTTGACACTGTGAGTTAGGTGACCAGCGAAACTCTTTAGTACTCAACAAAAAAGTGACACTCAATTTCGACTTGTGGTTATTCAATTTTAGGCCGTTATGGTGGGGGAGGCCTTGAGGCCGGTATATGGTACATACTGATTGTCCCGAGTTGCACCTTGGACACATTCTTAACCGTAGTTGAATATATTCACGACCGGTGTTGAGTGGTGAGGTTCACCTGATACAACAAATGAAACGAGATTATTCCTTCTCATATTGTGTTACCATTTCATGTTCGGTCTGGAAATATCGACGTGTTTCCTTCGTCTTCCATTCTAGGCAGGTTGCTCTTCGGAAGCACCAAGTATACTTGGCCTCACCATTAGAAATTACGGGGTAATAATAATATATACTACTCGGGGGATTCTGGTTTCATTTGTCTTGTGTGCGTGCAACATGCGTTCATGAGGTGTACCAGGAATGGAAGCCCATTCTACTGAAATAGGTGTCAAGAAACTATAACGAAAGATGCTGAAACCAAGAGAGTTAACGTTGAAGGCTAATCTCACTAGAGTCATGCAGTAGTAGTAAAGGTAATAATAAATAGTAGTAACAACTATAGTAAAGGCAGTGATAGTGTCTTTGAAATGAGCGTTTCCTCACGCGTCCTTTTCCAGCATCCCCGCCGCGGTGGTCTAGTGGCTAAGGTACTCGGCTGCTGACCCGCAGGTCGCGGGTTCGAATCCCGGCGGCGGCGGCTGCATTTCCGATGGAGGCGGAAATGTTGCAGGCCCGTGTGCTCAGATTTGGGTGCACGTTAAAGAACCCCAGGTGGTCGAAATTTCCGGAGCCCTCCACTACGGCGTCTCTCATAATCATATGGGGGTTTTGGGACGTTAAACCCCACATATAAATCAAATCATCATCAATCCTTTTCCAGCATGTTTTTTTTTTTGAAGTATGGGACATTTGTTATTGTCAATGTGGTAGTTTCATTGTGCTGCTCTTGCGTCGGGTCAACAATGATCATTTTGTTCATATTGTTGACTAGTGTAAGTTTGTATATGTCATTGCAACAAAATCGACATACTGACAGCATGTCGTAATTATTCACGTTTTTTGTTCATGTGCGATAATCATTTTACACTGATATATTTTACACCGATAAACGCATTTATTCAATTTCCGCCACATTTTACCCTGTAGTCACAAACTGTTCTTCATAATGTATGTCGTGCAGGATGGAATGTGTGGCTATGGTGGCGGTTACTTTGAGCATAATAATTAGTTGCACGAGTTGGTGTTTGTTATTGATGCAAAAGGAGGTGTGGCTGGCATGGCACGCAAGAAAAGGTGGACACAAACGGAGGTAGGACGTCGACCAGTGCCCATCTATTCTTGCGTGCCGGGTTAGTCGTGCCCCCTTTACATCATGGCTACAACGGGGTTTCGAGTTTTGAAGGCAATGTATAATTAGAAGTTCGAGCTATTATTATTATTATTATTATTATTATTATTATTATTATTATTATTATTATTATTATAACGACTTACACAAGCACTTGCAAGAGACAGGGAGATGGCAGGCTGGCAACTGCCAGCCAGCATGAGGAGCACAACGCCTCCCCATGCTTTCGGAAAGAGAAAGAGAGGGAGAGAAGGAAGATAGGAGAAGAGAAAAAGTAAAGAAAATTGAAAAGTAAACAAAAAATTGACAACTTGCACAGGCAAGCTAGCACATGGTATAAACAATTTCTTGTCAAACACACAATATAATTCGAGAGCTGTTCATAGGCACCGCTATGGAAAGGATTTCTGCTTCTAGAAAAGTTCTGCATCTTTCACTTTATTCACTCGACAAGGACGGTGTGTTTGTTGTACTTCGTTGGCATTTTCTGAAGTGGCTTAAGACGCGGTGCAGCCGAGAAAAACCGAAGGGACATCCGACACACTCATGGCCGTGGCGTGCATGAACATGCGAGGTCACGAAGTACCTGCGGAAGGGATTTTAAGACGGAGTGGCTGTCAACAACGCCAGCGGCACAGCGCTTACTGTTCTCAGGAATCGTGCATGTTGTTGCCTGGTCTCGAAGACCGCAAGCAAAGCTTGCCTTAAAGCGCCCGAGCCGGCCTACGTTCTCCTGATCCCGTCTTGATCTTCGGTGGATGGCGCCAGAAAGCTCGCTTCAAGAAAGCTTTGACACGTCCAGAGGATGAAGAATGCAGACTTTCACCACACGCGTTGTTCTCATCTCTTTGTGATCAACAGTGACGAAACAAAACACCCAAAGGAGTTGAGAGATTGCAGTGTTATATGCCTGTATATAGGTGTGAAGAGCTATATTTTGATGATGAGTAGCTTGTACCTCAGTGATATTTTTCACATTCTTCTCACGTGATAACTATAGCATGCCAGCATATATGCATCGATCACCAAACAAAAGCGTTCAGCGTGTGCTGGCAATGTCATTACTAGAGAAAGTATAATTTTTGCACTTCTTTTCTGCGCTACATTTAGCGAAGGCGTACATCTTTTAGGGCGTACATACCTTTACTACGCTTAGTAGTACTTCACCGTAGTATATAGTCCATGGTGTCATGACCCGCATCAAGCAAACTAAACGAAGCATTTGACGTTATAGGTAATTTTGAAGAAAATTTTGGAAATGATAAAAAACTGGCTACGCCAGAATGACCAGTCCTTTAAATGTTCACCATAAAACTTTATTGCAGCTTGTATCAATTAATGTGCCCTATTCACGTAATAATCATATTGCTTTGGTTTCGATTATCGTGGACGTTCATCTGGAAACATTGCCCATTTGTTGTGACGTAGCTCGAGTAAAATATGTCACATTGTTTTTAAAAATATGTCCAAAATAAAAGGTAACTCCGAAGACGTCGTAATAGCATTGCTGATCAGCCTTTCCTTTTTCTTTCTTATTTAGCACCAATAACATAACCCAGTGGAGGTTTTTGGTACAAGCCTATTGCATAGTACACTTTGCAATGAATGATTCTCGCGATGTCATGTACCAGAAACACATGGTGCTGCCACGTGCTCAAGTACCGACACCCCGCTTCATGTATCATCATCATCATCATCATCATCATCATCATCATAATCATCATCATCATCACCACCACCATCATCATCATAATCATCATCATCATCATCAGCCTGACTACGCCCACTGCAGGGCAAAGACTGCTCCCAAAATCTGCCAACTGACCCGGTCTTGCGCTTTCTGCTGCCACGTTACACTACGAATGTTTTAATCTCATTGGCCCACCTACCTTTCTGTACCCCCTTCGTGCGTCTGCCTTCTCTGGTAATTCAGTCAGTTACCCTTAATGACCAGCGGTTATCCTGCCTACGTGCTACGTGCCCGGTTCATGTCGATTTCTTTTTTATTTAAATTATGACATCCTTAAGCCCGCTTTTGCTTCCTCACCCGCTCTGCTTTATTCTTGTCTATTAAAGTTACAATATTACTTTCCTTTCCATCACTCGCTGCGTCGTTCTCGATTTAAGCTGTACACCCTTTGTAAGCCTCCAGGTTTCTGCTCTGTAGGTAAGTGCCGGCAAGACGCAGCTGTTATATGCCTTCCTCTTGTGAGTTAGGGGCACATTACCATTCATTATTCGAGAATGCTTGCCGAATGTGATCCACCCCATCATTATTCTTCTGGTTATTTCACTCTGATGGTTTGGCTCCGCGGTTACTATACCTGTTCTAAGCTTCATGTAATAGGGCGTTTTTTACTCATTACTTCAGTCTCTTAAATCTTTATGCGTCACATAATTGTCTGAATGCCCTGTGGCAACGCAGGAACCTCTGCTGGATCCCACCTGAGTGTACTACTTAAGGAACAAATTAGCATAAAAAGCCATGCCACCATCCCTGTCGGTTCACATTCAGCAATAAAAGACTAGAGTTTCTGTCTCTTGAATCTGTTCCTTAAACCTGCAGGTTTGTTTTATATTTAATGCGCGTCTTTGAAACATTTTGATGATCTTTTCCTTGATCTCCGAGTGACATTTAACGAGCACTGCTTAATCTTTACAATAAAAAAAAGCTATTGAAAGAAAAGAAGTAGTCGGAGAACAAGGAGTGTTCCTTTGCGATCCCGCTGCGAGCTCGCTCTCTTCTGCCCAGAAAAAAATAAAACAGAAGCATGGTACACAAAGGCGAGGCCAAGGGAAAAGGACAAAACAGTTCTTGGTGCTCCCTTTGCAAGAAGGTTTGCAGATTGCGCCAGCACTGACCGGGGTAATTGTCTGCTGCGTGCACTGCAAAACTGCCAGTCACCTGTCAAACACTGCGGAGCTAACATTATCCTAATACGGTCGAAGGTCCGTGACGTCTCATTCATTACGAGCCACTCAGTTCGTCTTCACAGCAACGCGTTTTTTCAAAGGAGACGGTGGGAGAGGCACGTGGTAGGGGTTGAACGGGAAGGTAGGAAAGAGTATGGAGAGGGCTGTTTATAGTAGGGGCTTCTCTCCTGTTTGCTCGAAGCACCCTGCTGTCTTTGTTTGTGAAGAAGGAATCTCTCTTGCAGCACGCTTAATGGGAAATGCGCTACTACCGAGGCTAGCCTGGATGCCGGGTACTGACCTTTAGTGTGGTGCCTAATGGTTATACAATGCCATTGTGCTTCGTATTTCTGCAACGCTCGCTTGTCGTCGACTGTGAGTGCATTAGGTGGAAGAATACACTGCTAGAGGGAGATGGTGTGTTTTTAGCTTATACTGCTCAAATGAGACGGCGTACTTCTTTTGCGCCTAAGCACCTGTCGAGCAATTCGCCTTTAACTATCTGCCTGTACCTAACCACTGAACCGAGAACGACGCACAAATGGGTATTGCGAGACGAAAAACAAAATTGTTTTTTTCTCTGAAAGAACAAATTAAGACGGACGAAGCTCAGTAAGTGCGACGCAAGCAGTAGTGTTTGCTCTCCCGAAAGGGTAAGGTGGCTTTCAGTGAAAACCCGCCTACACGTTTAGCGATGTCAAGCTTAGTGTGGCAGTGGCTAGAGGACTAATGTTTTTGAAATTTAACTTCTGAAAGCACAAGGTGAAATTGTTGAAAGAAAAGAGTCCAGTTTTCAGGATGCTTGGAAAGATAAAGGCTTTTACGCGTGAACATACGCCTCCATTTAGACATGTTTTACGAACCATAAAAAACGAGAGGTGATTTGTCACCATGCGCATGCAAGCCTGCTGCATAACGCGTGGACAATCAGAATGGTTAGTAGCCGGTGCAATAGTATAGAATACATGGAACGCCATCGGTATATTCGGTGACTCATTTTACGAGTTTAGAGGAGGGGGAGGGTGCTTGTCACGGAGCGACCTACCTATGTGGCGCCACTACACGGTGCGATAAGGGCCTCATACATGAACAAGTTTGCGTGTCTTTGTTCTTTTAATAGAAATAAAACTTGAGCTGCGCGCTATGTGGGGGGTAAAGATACCTGACCTTTCAGAAAATTGACATTAGCGTGAATATATATATATATATATATATATATATATATATATATATATATAGTTTGTGATAACGCATTTTAAATACTATGTACAACCCGATTCACGTCTGAACTTCGATCAAATCTCCAATTTCACTGCTGGACTTTCACTGTTCAATTCGAAGGGCTTTTTAATCACAGATAAAAATATGAAAGGTAGATGACGTTATAGCTGGCTGTCCCATCATCACGTGAATAATATTTAAAGTAGGTCATTTAGACAAATCCAAAAAACAAAGCATAAAGAAATAAAAAATCATATTATTCATTTTTTTACGTAGTATAGAAACAATTAAAGGAAGACTGATCACTACTTTGACTATCCAGTTTATACGCAGCAAATCTCGCATTTGCCTTATATATGGCCGTATAATCAGCATGTGGGGCGCGTTGCATATTTCCGCATCATTCTTCACACACGTGGGAAATGTCCTGAAATTTCTGGACGCACACAGTCGTTGCTGAGCGGCTTCTGCACTGGAGTCACCTTTTAGGGGCGAAGCTCCTTATAGCGGCACCTGTTTGTCCCTCGTAGTCGTAGTAGTAGTCGTAGTGTGTAAGCAGTCTTACATTTTGACCTCCAAGGTGGTGCCGGTGAGAGATTTCTTCTGTGCGTTGTTGAACAATGAAAAATTCGCAGCGTGCGCGTTAACTAAAAGCCGAATTCTCCTGTCTCTCATTCCCCCTTAGCAGCCATTGGCATGTACATTGAGCACTATGTGACAAGAAAGGGTTGCTACGTTATACTCGCTGGGCATAACCTCCTTGATGTTAGAAAGGTTAAGCAAGCGTTGGGCCGCAGTGCCATGAATACTGTGAACTAGTATATACCATGAACTCGAGGTGGTTAAAGGTGGGAAGTAGACACGAAGCGCAAGCCGTAAGAAAGTGTGTGTATGTGCCACCTCTCGTTTAGTCCTTGGAATGTCCGCTGGATGGCGGTGCATATGCGGAATATATTGTCACGGGGTCGTGACGTGGCCGAAGACAGGAGACTTCGTGTTGGGATTTAACTGTTTATTTGGGCGAACCTGTGCCCGGTAAACGGAAAGTCCAATTACAGCAGCAGTCTTGCACAGATAGCAGTCTCGGACTGATACAAAGAGAAGTTTATTAACTTCAAACTCAAAAAAACTCTTTACATCATTTATTCATACAGTGCTCGTTTAGACACCCCTCTTGTGCACTATGGGGCATACAAACTCCATTATTTATAGAGGAAACTAGCGGCACATACACAGATCTATACATACATATGTACTATTATACACATATATATATACACACATATATATATATATATATATATATACATACACATACATATATGCATACATACATACATATACACATATACACATACATACATACAAGTTTGTGCTAAACTACGCATACATTCGTAAAAAAAAACCACAAATAGCGGCGAACGGAGCGTCGGCCTTCGATCAACAACTGACAAGCGGCGAAGCGCGTCGGTATTAATACTCTTGCCGTCGAATGTTCTAGCGCTATCGCTGGTGGTGGCGTAGGTTCCAGAACAATCTGTACCGTTCGCACAGTGGGCGTGATCTTATCGAAATGATCTACTACAGTCCGGAACCTTCTCGAAAACTGCAGGCGCGGTTTGCGCTGAGAATCGTGTGGTGTTTTGGGACGATAACAAAAACTTGTGAAATGGAACGTGGCAATATGATGAAAAGATGCGAGATGGTGGTACTTGGAGTGTTGAATAGATGGACGAATGGACACACAGACAGATGCATGGACGGACTCACGGATGGCTGCACAGACGGATGGACGCATGGACAGACGCAGGGGCGGATGCATGGACGAACGCAGGGACGGATGCACAGATGGACGTGCGGACGCGCGAACAGACGCATGCATAGACGGGCGAATGGACGCACGGATGGTCACACAGACGGACGCATGGACGGACGGAAGCAAGCACGAATGGACGGACGGATGCTTCGCCCCACTGTCCATCATTCACTCCGTGCATATGCTGCCATTTTTTCACAAAGTAATGCCATTCGTCCGTCCGTCCGTCCGTCCGTCTGTCTGTCTGTCTGTCTGTCTGTCTGTCTGTCTGTCTGTCTGTCTGTCTGTCTGTCTGTCTGTCCGATGTCCGTCCGTCCGTCCGTCCGTCTGTCTGTCTGTCTGTCTGTCTGTCTGTCTGTCTGTCTGTCTGTCTGTCTGTCTGTCTGTCTGTCTGTCTGTTCATGGTTTCCCGATAAAACTCTCCGAAGCTTCGCCACACTCATCATAATTCACTCTGAGGATATGCTGTAATTTTTTTCTTCTCTTATCATAAAGCATGTCGCGTGCGGCCGCCATTGTAGAAATTAATTAGTCGTTACATGGGTGTGGTGGTGGGGCTTATTTAACAATGCCGCGGCTTTAATAACCTGGCCGTCAGTGGACCGACGATAAATCAGTGGTTTTTCTACCGTGGTATATGAGTACGTTGCCGCGCTTGTGCTTCTTGCGCAATGTATGCCTTTCTCACTAATTTATAGCGTGTTTCGTTATTAGCCAGACACGCTTTTCTGAATGCCAGCGCCGAGTGAACCACACTCCTGTGCGTTCAATTAGATAGAGTCTACTGTGAAGGTGTACTTTTTAATGACGTTACCCGAGACGGCAACAGTAGCCGCGACTATTTCGGAAAATATAAGAGGAGAAAGGTTAGGCAAAGCCAAATCTATATATATATATATATATATATATATATATATATATATATATATATATATATATATATATATATATATATATATATATATAGAACGCCAGATCTAGCTATATACGTAATCAGAGCTAAGATCGGGCGTCTTTAGCTTAACAACGCAAAATTGCACAGTGCAGCAACTAGTGACTCTACTCTCGCTTCTATTCCAAGCATTTGCAGTCGAACGGAAACTTGCAGTGCTAACAACGTTCATAAAAGGTCTATTAAAAAATTGAAAATCATGGTTCTGGTTCTAGTCGATAGTTATATTGGCTACATACGACATGGGAGCGTGAGTTTACTTAATATAAGGGCCAATTAACATTCAGACATATCAGTTAAAATCATTCATTGATTTATTGAAGGTTGTGTTCAGCCGGTATTGTTGCGATACCTGGTGAAACAGATTTAAACTAGGCGCTTCATTCTACAAGGCCGCTGAGATCACCTTTTAGATCACACACACAAAAAAACTAAGTCAAATGGAGTACTACACCTGTAAACACGAACGTCGACGTGTTAAATACAAGGTAACCAAGTCGAGCATTTCAATCGCCTTATACATTTCTTTCTCTGCGAGTAGCGGTATTAATAAGCTGTAGTGCCTGATTTCAAATTCATTAGCGATAAATTTCAAAAATAATTAGCGTATGATGTACTTTTGTTTTAACTTGATAGCTTCCAAGTGCTTTTGGTTAGCTGTATTTATGCACAGCTTTGAGGAGATGCCTTGAAAAGCAATAGTGAGCAATTAGAACCAACAATTATGCTGTGGAATGTATAGGAGTTTTTTATAGTAGTAATTCTAAAGTAAATGTGGAAAAAGGGAAGTGGATGGAAAAAGGACGGTAACATTATCTGTTAGTTTTTATTAAACTGTGTCTAACAAAGAGAAACAAGCCCTTAGTTTCCACCTATTCTCTGCTTTAATATCATATAATGGTTAGCTTAATTTTATTTTTAAAACTTACATGCGAAAAACTGAAGTGATGTGCAACTATCAGAGCAGAGAACAGCGCTTTGTTGTAGGGAGTTTTACGCTGGATGTTGTAAAGAAATATGTCTACTTAAGACAGGTAGTAACCGCGAAGCGGAAGCGTGAGAATGAAATAACTAGAAGAAAAAATAGGCAGTGAAGCGCATTCGGCAAGCACTCTCAAATCATGAATGGTAGTCTACCACTGCATTTCGAGAGGAAGATGTATAACATCTGCATTTTACCGGTACTTACTGACAGAGCAGAAATCTGGAGGCTTACAAAGTGGGTTCAGCCTAAAGTGAGGAGGACGCAGCGAGTGACGGAAAGGATAATGATAGGCTTAACTTTAAGAAGCAGCAAGAGAGCAGAGTGTGTCAGGGAACAAACGGGAATTAAGGATATAATAGTTGAAATCGGAAAAAAAATGGGCAAAGGTGGGGAACGTAGCGCGAAAGTAGGATAATTATTGTAATTAAGCGTAACTGATTCAATTCCAACGGAAGACAAGCACGTGAGATGGAGGCAGAAAATTGGGTGGGCAGATGAGAATAGGCAGTTTGCAGGTATAACGTGGCAGCAGGAAACAAAAGACCGGGTTTACAGGCGGAGCATCGGGTAGTCCTTCGCCATGCAGTTGGTGTAGTCATGCTGATTATTATGGTTTAATATTATTTCTGTAGAAGTCACTATAGCCTAAACGACGTCAACATAATCCGTACTTGTCAAAAATCCACAATACTGGTAGGCAATAACTTTGCGGCACTTGACAGTCATTGAACAGAATATAGTCACGCGGCAATAACACCTATAAATTGTGATGAATAAAACTGTTTGCCTGACTGAGCTAGCTTTGATTCCCTTTTCCTTACTTTTCTGTCGCCTATTTACCCTTCCCCAGCGCACGGTATACAGCAAACCAGATACATGCTTTCCGGTTAACCTCCCTGCCTTTCTCCACACACACACACACACACACACACACACACACACACACACACACACACACACACACACATATATATATATATATATATATATATATATATATATATATATATATATATATATATATATATATATATATGCTATCCGTGTGAATTGACAGAACATGTTGGACTTTTACGGAGAGTTGAATACAAAACTCGTCTGTAAATTGGGACGTGCGCATACAAGGCATGCCCGCAAGCACGCGGCTGATCCTTTCAAAAGTACAGCTGAAGTTCGTTTTCCATCTAGTGCGTCGCAGCTTAATACCACTCACCGCAAACCTAACCAGGAAGAATGCACGAAGAACTACGCATTCTCCCTCCCAAGAACCACGCGAAACTTTAATCCCACGTCTTCCCAAGGGCCGCACGTCGCTTTTACACGCCTCGCTAAGCGTCTGCGGTATAACGTATAGCCTGTGCCCGCAAGGCTCCGACTACGGCACTGACTTTGAGTCGTTCCTACGGACCTGCGAGAACACGGAAGCCTTCTCGAGTTCACGTGTACCTACAAACAGCGCTCATAGGGCTCTGCCTGCCACGCAAATGACTCTTTAAATAATCATATTTACACGCTTAGCGTTTCGGAGCGCACACTTTGAATAATGTAATTTTCCATATTTCTTTTTGGAACTGAGTGGGGACGAGAACACGGGCAAGCAGGTGCGTGAGCTGTTGAATCGTAAGAGAAATAGTCGGTGAATTTCGGCTGTGGTGCGCCTCGAAAATCGCCATATGGTGAAGGAAGCCTTGATGTTTCCAAACAAAATTTCTTTCTTCACCATTTCATATCACGCCCAAGTGAACTTCTAGAAAGTTCAACAAAGTTTTGTTCAATAAACGAGGAGAAGAAAATGTAGAATAAAAATATTTTGAAAGTGACAGTATCAGCTGGCATTGCATCATCAAGGAAAGCGTCATGAGAAGCAATAGTTGTAAGGGTATAGATGCAGTAGTCTGTGCTTTTGAACTCACATGGACTCATGAACTAACTTGAACTTGGACTCAGTGGATGGGCGTTCTACTATGCACCCTTGTATAGCCTTGTGTTCGTTTTCTAATATGCGATGACGACTGTTGTAAAAGAGCAGAGAATTACCCGGCGCCACGCATTGGCACCAATGTCTCCTGATATACATTTAATAAAAAACGTGCTGCATTTGCCGTTGTGCTTTATTTGCAATTGTCTTTTAGATAACTACGAATTATGCAGTACGAAGTGTATAACGTTATTATCAAGCTTTCGCATGAGCCCAGAGTAATAAAGTTGGTTTAATCGACAAGTTTGAAGGGCTCATTGAAAATTGCACTATTAGAAGCCCGGCGTTCTTGACTCTTTCACATTGTAAAACCCAGGCTATTTTCATATTAAGCAGGTGTTCTACCGTATACAGCCAGGCATCTAATTGGCAGTGCGATTCAAATGGCTTGTTCTGCTTGAAATTCAGCGGAAATAGAGTTCATGCTTTACGAACACACGCGTACTGTACACAGGCTTCCCAATACAACATGTGTTATCACAGTAACATAGCCTGCTACAAGCGTGCATTACCATCGGACGTTAGGAAGTGGGATTATCATAACGACTTCACGGTTTAAAGGTGGCCACCCCCCCACAAAAAAGTACATGCGTTGCTTCACGTACTCCCTTAATTCCACGTAGGAGGTCCATGTCAAGTTCAAAAACATTTCACGCACATGATTGCTCGTGGTTTAAAGTATGCTACCCATTGTACAGAATGCTGCCATATGCGAAAGCTGCACTGACACGAGTCCCCTTTCAAGTTTGTTGATTACGTCGTAGTAGTGCACAATTTAAACTTCTCGAGCAACATCGCGCAACAAAAAATGTGTGCACAGGGTTGTGTCATGTTCCACGGACTAAGAACATCACATCGCTACCGCGTTCAACTCTAAAAGCAAAACTTAGAGATACCCTAATTTTTATTATTTTTATTTGTCTAGTTTTCCTTTAGTGAACCCTGAATGAGGTTCGTTTTTTTAAATAAAGTTATTCTCTCTTTCTCTTTCTCTCTTACTCTCTTTCTCTCTCGCTGTTTTAACGTCTCGTCTTGTCTGGAAAATCTTGACAATTTATTTTGGGAACTTACAACTTTGCAATTTATATTGTTCTTTTAGAAATGACGCAGAATTTGAGAGGCATACATTGAAGTGCGACAAGTGAACACTGAAAACCTAGCGATCGCATCTTGGCATAACGCACCATCGTGGTGAACGCCTGCCACATGTGCTTCAATGCATAGAAACGAGCAGAAATGTAAGTGGCCGCAGAGAAACCACATATTTTAACATTTATTTATATCCCTATACATGCACAGAGAACAATATTTCATCAAGACGAGCATATCCCCATAACGCGCAAAAAAGTCCCATTAGACTGCACATACAATTTTGCTGAAGCACCTTTACTTAAAGTAGCCTCCTATAAATACTTAGGCTTAACGTTAACAAGTACCTTATCCTGGAATTTGCACATAAATAACATCTGCTCTGCCGCTTTCCGTAAATTATGCCTTCTCCGCCACAAGCTCAAGACAGCTCCGCCTAGTGTTAAACTCCTCTCCTACTTTTCCTTAATTAGGCCTAAACTTGAGTACGCCTCCATAGTTTGGGATCTCCACACAAAAATTAACGTTCAAAACCTAGAAAGAATTCAAAGAAAAGCAGTACGATTCATATATAGTAAATTTATGTCAACCGACTCCCCCACTGCATTACTAACGGCAAATGGTATAGAACTATTACAAATTCTAAGAACAAAAAGTCGGCTACAGTTTCTTTCAGACATAGTGAACCACAGGCTACCCTTAGACACCGCAGCATACGTATCCCCCTTGTTAAGCAGACCCACTCGACACCACTATCCTCATTCCCTAACGCCAATCTTCGCAAGGACTGATACTTTTCGGTACTCCTTCTTCCCACAAACAATAGATGATTGGAACAAACTAACCGAAGCATTTCCTCAACGTCCTTGACCATTTGTGTAAATACTCTTCTTCCATGACTTCCTTGAATTGTATTATCACCTTGTTGTTCAACTGTTACTTTTTTTTAAAAGTCATAACCCCTCTGTCTTATAGCAAAGAAATTGTGTAAAAAACGCTTTGCTACCTTGTTTCATTCTGTTATTTAGTGTGTTTCATGTATGCTCAACCTGCTTGGACTTTTTGTCCGCAGTATTCTATAAATAAATAAATAAATATGCTTTGGCCATGGTCTAAAGGTAAAATAAGATAATGACTAGGGTCATTGCAACTTTTCGTGAGCGAACCTTGTGCAAGAATAATCAAATGAAACAGCATATACAATTCCTTCGCTTTCATAGACAAAAAACAAACAAACAAGTATTTTGTACACAGGCGTGAAACAGACAAATCAAGTACGTAGTTTTCTTCTTTTTATAATACGATCGATTTCGACACCGTTTAACTTTGTCGTTTCAAGCTAGCTAATCCAGTCGGAAGTCACATTTCTGCATGCGCTGCGTTCTAGGGGCCTATCAGGTGAAGATTCAGAAGGATGGGGCGAAAGACGCTTTTGAACGCCTACGCATATCCCGAAGGCGTTACTTTGACATAACCTTCTATTCCAACTAGTTAACAGAAGTGGCCTTCAGCCACCCCCTTACAACATGTCCGCACTACAAAAAAAACAAGAAAAAAAACCGTCACGTCTTGTGAGAGTCGAGTGTACTTCTTTATTCTACGCTGCTGTGCGACGTGGTTATAGCCAAAAAGCTGGATTTGTAAAGTTGTTTCATACGTGAGGTGGCGGTCAGTATAATAGGAAGAAAAAAGCCTCGACACTGTCTTATGAGAGATTCGTATCAGCTTCAATCAATGTGGCAGATTTTTTTCAGCCTCTTCACCACCTGCTTCTGCTAAGAATGCATGTCTAACTACAATTAGGTAAGCTTCGTGGTTTATCGCCCTGGAATGCCTTTCACGGGCTAAAGCATAGTTCTATGATGATTGAAACAGCTTTTTTGTGTGTGTTTGTGTGCATGCGTGTGTGTGCGTGCGTGCGTGCAACTTCAGACGCATAAAGTAAATGGTTCACGTAATGTGAACCGCTGTCTTTCATAGGTATGAACGGCGCAAAAAACACGATACACAAGTTGATGATAATACAAGGATGGGCGCCGGTCCTTGTGATTCATCATTTTGTGTCCCGTGTTTTTTGCGCCGGTGCTTGTGTTTTCATCATGTTGTGTCCCGTGTTTTTTGAGCCGTTCATAACTATGAACCCACACCAACTCACCCAACTGTCTGTGCTTCTGTCTTTCATTGAAAGTTCGGTGCATACTTATTTTTATTCCTTACAATCACTATCAGTTACCTTTACACTGCAAGGCTAAATGCTAAGAAGTAAATTGCAGTTAGATACGTTTTGAAAAACTTAGAACATATTACTAAAATCAAACATGTGTGGCCGCTGCTGTAAGCCACTATAGTGTTTGAAGGCACCCAAACTTCTACCCAGCTTCTGCAGCTCAGGAAGCCTGATTAATACTCCGGAGTTGCGTTCTGCCAATATTTTAGCGTTCAAAAAAGTAGAACTTTAAGTACTTTGTTTTTTCCCGAGAGAGAGAGAGAGAGATAAAGTAAGGGGCGGAAAGGCATGTGGGTAAACTAGATGACTATCCGGTTCACCGTACTTAACTGGGAACAAAGAAGTGGGTACTAGCAAAAGTAAAGAGAGGAAAAATACGAGCAAATCCGAGAAAAGCATCACTGGTAACTGAGGCGCATGTTTCTCCGACATATAAATGCGACGTCGGTGCTCAAGCATTCGACTGAGAAATCAAGACCTCGCTGGCTTTTCGCGGTCAGTGACCTGAAGTCACGATGTTGAGATCTTCATTCGGCCTTTTACTGATCCACGCGTAGCAGGCACCCAGATTACTTTTAGCGCGTACTGACTGTAACATTTAGCTTTTGATACAGCGGTACCGGAGATTGCTATTTATTGCCGTTGGAAATAAGGACCTTGGCTACGTCGGCTGTTGCTTGCGTCATCACTAATCCCCACCGCTAAATGGTCTTGGCATTGACATATGGAGCCAATGCAATACATCCAATCATCGTACTTTAGCTGAAGGAGAAATAAAGAGAAGCTATCATGAGACCGAAAAAATAAAATATGAGGCGGCCACGTAGACCGCATGTCTAGCTTTCGAAACCGATTGTAATGGAAATAAATGCTACGTGGTCGGTTGACAGGGAGCGATTTGATTATCTTGCTGCGTAACAACTTCTATCTTAACGCTCACCGTCTGTCAGAATGAGAAAAAAGAAAAGAAAACTGGCATTGCAAACATTGAAGTCCTTTCTATAAGCGTACCCTAGAAAGAGGTTGCTGCCATCACTGACCCTATAAGCTTTGTAGAGGGAGTCTGATAGCCATGGCTACGTGTTTCTGCGTCGTTTTTGTGAGTACAAAATCTCATAGTGCTTGCCATTTTGCCTGACATAGGCGCGTGTTACCATTGGGCCAATATATATTGCAGTATTACAAGAGCATGGTGTATCGCTCCAGTTCTACTCGTTAGTGTCGACGTCCGTCAACGCGCTTGTTATTAGCAAGAACGCAAGGAAGTTTCTCAACTCGTTTCAACCGTCGGTCATCGACTTTCGTTTTTGACGGCAGTAGTACTACGTACGTTTTGGGTACCACCTCGCCCACCGTGCTTGTCGTGTTTCGCTTTGACTTTCAACAATATAGTCATTGAATAAGCGGTTATCTTCATAGGATAGTAACATGCTTAATAATGTGGTATTTTCACTCCCATAATAATAAAAAATCTTTGAAAATGGTACTTAAAGTGCGTAAATAAATTTGAAGTTGAGTAATATAGTTGACCGCCTAAAATAACTATATTTGTGTGAAAAAATTGAAAAAATAAAATAAAAGGAGTAAAAAGTAAAGTACTTATGATTTTGTTATTCTTCATTCTTTCTGGAGCTCTTTGTTACTGAGACATTAAAAACCATACAGAAGCAATGCGTTTTTGCCACAGGTAATACGGTCTATTGTTTCGTTTTTCTTATTGATATGAAAATAACTAGAGCAGTTTTCATTTGGCATACACTGCTACATTTGATTTGATTGATTGATTGATTGATTGATATGTGGGGTTTAACGTCCCAAAACCACCATATGATTATAAGAGACGCCGTAGTGGAGGGCTCCGGAAATTTCGACCACCTGGGGTTCTTTAACGTGCACCCAAATTTGAGCACACGGGCCTACAACATTTCCGCCTCCATCGCAAATGCAGCCGCCGCAGCCGGGATACACTGCTATACTTGTTTATTATATAAAATCGATTCTTGAATTTATGTCTTAAATAATATAAGATATGTTATAATTCTGGAATTACAAGGCAAATGAAACGGACGTTTTTATCCCCATTTATGTTAACCGTATTTTGAGGGGGCGTTCAGGGCAGCGAACGAAGAGCCTTGATTAAAATAAAGCTCGATTATATCAAGAAAAGGCAATTTCAGATGCGCGAACGAGGTACAACTGTGGTGTCCTCAATTTACGTCCTGTTTGGTCGAATCAAAACTGTTTCCACGTGGTGCCAGCTGGTAGCTTACTTCCAACATCAATAAAAAAACACAGCATATCTACGGAGTGTATGATGATGAGTGGGGCGAAACGTCTGTCCGTGCGTCCGTGATTCTGTCCGTCCGTCCATGCGCTTGTCTCTGTCCATCCGTCCGTGCTTGCGGCCATGCGTTCGTTCTTAATTCCGTCCGTTCATCCGTCTTTGCTCCCATGCTTCCGTCCACACGTTCGTTCTTGCTTCTGTTCATCCGTCCGTTCGCTCTTGCTTCCACCCATCCGTCTGTCCGCGCGTCTGTCTGACTGTCTGTCCATCCGTCCGCCTGTCCGCACCTGCTGAGTGACTCATCTAACTAGGTGGTAACGAACCAGGACGAGCTAGGAGGGACAAACCATAGAGTTTCTCAAAATTAACTAGAGGGCACTCTGGCGCTGCGATCGTTCAGCGACCATGAGAATGATGGGTAGTACACACATTTGCCTAGTCTTCGTGCTTGCGGGCGGCGAATCGTACTTGCGGCTTCGTTTATTACTGGTTACGGTTTTGTTTTGAAAGAAAGAACAAACCCTTTTGAACTTAGGGACTTGATTCAAAATAGTAAGCTTAAAAGAATAAGGTTGTGAAGCGCAAACGGTGAAGATTTGCTAATTTATGTTTTAGTGAAAAAACAGCTCCAAGCCACACGAACACACACGGAGCCAGAAGCAGGCCAGAAGTACGAAAATTAGTCAAATGTGTGTAATACCCATCATTCCCATGCTCGTTGAAGCGCCGTGTGTTGCAACTCCCATAGACACTAGCTCCAGAGTTCCCTCTAGTAAGTATTGTGGGAAACTCTATGGGACAAACCCACTGTTTAAGGAGCTTCGCCCCTAAAATCAGCCGCGAGAGTTGTGCGCAATAAAATTGCACCATGTCCCGTCGTGGTGCTCTAGCGACTGATGCACTTTGCTGCTGACGTCCCAAAACCACCATATGAATATGACAAACGCCGTAGTGGAGGGCTCCGGAAATTTTGACCACCTGGGGTTCCTTATCCTGCACCCAAATCTGAGCACACGGGTTTACAACATTTTCGCCTCCATCGGAAATGCAGCCCCCGCAGCCGGGATTCAATCCCGCGACCTGCGGGTCAGCAGCCGAGTACCTTAGCCTCTAGACCACCGCGACGGGGCTGACCATGAGCTACTTCGCATGTAATAAACAGCAAAATCTGAGGCTTTACGTCCCAAAACCACAATATGACTGTAAGAGACGCCGTAGTGAAGGGCTCCAGCAATTTGGAAAATTAGTTTTTCTTTAATGTGCAGTGCCACCACACAGTACACGGACTTCTACCACTTGAGCTCAATGTAAATGTGACACCACGACCGGGTTCGAGCGCACGACCTTCGTGAACAGGCAAGCACCATGACTGCTCCACCGCGGCGGATATGAGTTGAAAAGGCATTTACCAAAACGAGATTGGAAATAAGGAAGAGCAAATGCGAAGGCGCCATTGATACTCATCCCGAAAGACAAGTTCTACATTTTCGCTATCCTTGTTCATTCGTAATTTGGTGTTTTCTGAGACCGCTGCAAATGCGTGACACAAATTTTCTTTGCGACAATTCAAACATACACGTGCCCCGGTGCAGATTGAATTTTGTAGCTGTTGCAGACCTGAACTGATTTCCTCATGCTCAGAATATATATATATATATATATATATATATATATATATATATATATATATATATATATATATATATATATATTGATTCACTCTGACGAAGGCAGGCCCACCTGCCGAAACGTTAGTAAAACTAGTGTTTTTTCGCACGTTTGTCGACCTCTTTTTCTACCGTATATATATATATATATATAAGGTTAAATGATACACGTGTTATATTGCAACCGATTGTCGCGTCGGTTATTTAGAGCCATTCCTTTTTTTTTTTCGTAATGTTTTACTTCCCAGGCTGGCTCTAATATGCCCGCCTTCTCGAAGCTATAGTCAGCACTAAATACATAAAATGCAAAACAAAGTGCACGATGTTCAGAGACTTGCTTAGTTTTCAGCGTAAGTCGTCACTTTTAAAGATCAAGGCAAGGTAACGTTGCCCACTTGAAGTAAATCGTCTTTTTGATCCATTACTGTGTCATTCCGCTATCTAGCCAATCCAAGATTTCGAAGCACCGATTGCCCAGCATGGTTCGGTTGTTTCACCGTTTCATTCAGCAACGAGCAAACAGAAAGAAATAGTGTGGAGATCTGCTCCAGTGTGCCCCACTAGTGCGCAGGCAAAATCCGAAGTTGAAGCGCACAACTCGGAACCCAAGAGAGTTAAGACACAGTTTTCATCTCTCAGCGGAAGTCAACAAAACAAGATCTCATCTTCAATCACAAAGTCATCTAACGAAGTACTCCGTCGAGAAGGAGATAAAATATTGCGTGGTCAGAAAAAAAAAACGTAATCGAGAAACGCGAGTCACCATCCTGCAAAAAGTGAACTTTCGCTGAACGTCCTCGTTTATTTATCCGCAGTGACTTATTTATTTTGACGGCTGCCGTCGTTTGAGTTTGCCAGTCCGGCCGAGGTGAGCGCATCTACACTGCGTTGCGCAGGCACCGTGTGTTGTGCCTTGTTCCACCTGGAAGGCGTTCGCAGAATCGACGAGGCAACGAGGGCGAACCAGCTCGTTAGTTGGGCATCCAGGCATGGCCGAGAAGAAAAGAGGCAAGCGTGCTCACTGGCTCAGTCGATGAAGGGCCCCGTTGTCGTGTGGCGTAGGAAAGGAAGGATAAGCGCGTGCCATGCATGGTCCAACGAATCTGAAGACACGAGGCGAGGGGCGGCAGTCGCGCTGTAATTAGTAGGGGACCTCTTTCCTCCCACAACCGTCGGGTGCCGAGTGAAAGGACCATTGCACGCCGCTGGGAGCTCCAGGCAACGCACACATTCTTCGGCATACTGCAATGGTAGGCGAAGAGGTCTCAGGGGCCAAGCATCAGTGCTCGCTCGCGAAACATTGCCAATTCTATCTTGCTGCTCCCCTTTTTAATGTATAGTTGCGCTGAATGAAAGGCAGAAAGGATGAACGACACAGTACTCGATAAGTAACTTGGAATCTTTCAACCATTTATATTCGCGAAAGTGCGACAAATATCGAAGATTCCCTAATTGAGACAGCTTTTAACTTTATTGATATCTGTCAGAATAGCGAGCACAACACACGCGGAACTCGAGGATATAAAATAATCTACATCCCGCTGTGGCATAGTTCTTTGCTATCATCACCGTTTTGTGTATACCATGACTACAATGATATTGATAACAACAATAGAGATGTTACGCTCACTTTACTTGAACATAATTAAATAAATATTTTTTTTCTTTAAATATCAAACGCATACACGTAGCATGACTTTTCGCAACAACAGAGCCGAAGGTGAAACTTCATAGTGTACGGAAATCACGGAAGGTATTTGCCAAGTTACATTTTGTGCTCTTTCTGATCGTATATAAACATCAGAAAAGGCAACCTTGCGTGTTACTCTTCGTGTTTTAAACACCGACATTTCCATCATTTTAATTTCTGCCATCACTATATAACATTACACAAAAAAATAAATGCGCTCTATATACGTGCATAATTCATAATGAACCGGCTTTTCAAAGCGGGAGTTTAATATCAGTGGCTGCTCCTTCGGGATGAAATGTGCGAATAAAGAACAGACCAACCGCAGCGTTAGGCAGAGCTTATATAGGAGTGATACGAAGGACTAGCTTCCGCAAATCCATTGACAGCCCGGTCTGGTGCGTGATTAATAAAGCAATTATTTTTTTTCGAGTAGGCAACGCAGGTGATAGAGACCAACATTAATCACAAATCGGGGTTGCATTAACTAAAATGAAAAGTTTTGCCCCACTATCCTTTCAGCCATACCCGGAGCATGCTTTTATATAGGCCTTTGCATTCTCTAAATGTTGTATGGTATCATTCATTAGCTCTTGTAAAAGTGGCCTGAGTATTGGGAATGAATGGCTTGTCATCACCGTTTCTATTTCGCTGTAATCAAGTACTCTTTTTGTTGCCCATATCATGCATATTACCTTATTCGTCCTTTCTTGTTTTAACAGCTAAGCAACGTACCGAGGCGAGGCACCTAGTACCTCGTCTCTGAATACATTAGCGGAGTCCTCTAGAAAAGTGTCCTCAAATTTGATTATCGGGCACGCGTGAGTGAAATTGATGACTTACTTCCCCCTTAAAAGCACAGTCTTCAATGATTTTTGGGTCCGGCAGAGAGCCAGTTTTGCAATGCACATCGCGGCTCGGTGGCAAAGAGGGCCTTTGCGGGTTCATAAATGGTGCGATAGGTCGGACAATTGGGCTTTACGGAGCGTTTATTTATCTCAGTCAGGGTGGCGCGAGACAGGCTCTTTCAGCTTATTCAATGTTGCCAGTATCCACCGCTAGGCGAGACTGAAGTTCGTGTTCGGAGCAGGTATATCATCGGCATAATAATAAAGTCAGACCCGCGGCCATATCGACAATAACGCCTTGGTTAACTTTCAGGTTCGTCACTGCTTGCGAAATTTGTGTGCTATTATTATATTGTGAATTTTTCAGCACGCGGAATATTGATAAACTTTTCCGGAAGTATTGCACGTAACGCTTTCAATGCATTCAAAAATTTTTGATTGCTTCATTTAGTTTCAGTTTGTCGATCTTGCACACAAGTAAATTATGATCTCGCGCAACATTGACGAATGAACGAATGATTGTTACAGTGTTCAAGTTTCCATAAAAACAATTTTAACGATCTACTTGGAAGAAATTGTAACAAAGCGCTATCGTCCATTGACGTTATGTAGTTATTACAGCTGAACACAAGGTATTTTTCACATAGACAAACAGAAATATCTTCCCAAGTACCGTACACACAAATAGTAAGAAATTTCGAATGTTCAATGGCCTTACAAGTGATAACTGTACTTTAGAACAAAACACCCATCTCTGGGGTGAGTTTCCTGGTTTCAGAGCACCAAGGAGGGAACTATTGAACATGTCAGAGAAATTTGATAGCCGCCTTTTGTCAGAAAGGGTTATGGGACACTGGGAAAGTCCGTCCTCAGCACAGAAAAGGTTGAAATCATCGTTGCGTTTTTTAAGCAAGAATCAGCGAGACACACATACTTTAAATATTGTCTTCGTCTCATTTCTTCGCTTTTGGTGCCTTCATTTTAAATGCGAAGCATTTCTTGGCGAACTTCGGCGACTTTGAGCGTATCTATCTATCTATCTATCTATCTATCTATCTATCTATCTATCTATCTATCTATCTATCTATCTATCTATCTATCTATCTATCTATCTATCTATCTATCTATCTATCTATCTATCTATCTATCTATCTATCTATCTATCTATCTATCTATCTATCTATCTATCTATCTATCTATCTATCTATCTATCTATCTATCTAGCCGCCTACGACTTTTAGCTCTCCTGGCCGTTTGGATGATGGTATCGATACCAAACTTGGTATGATATAACATGACTGCATGAAGAACATATTTGACTAGTCAGAACAAGAAAATTATGACATGGATATCACGAATGTCATGATTTACATTTTATGGTCCTGCAGCTTTTGCAGTGGTTTCGTTCACATGGCACGTTGCAAAACTGGTATGTTATGACATGATTGCATGGCGAACACAAGCGACAGACCCTAACATGAAAATCGTGACATGCGTATCATGCAACAACATGACTACATGTCACACTCATGATGTGGTCACGGCCGTTTCACTAGCTTTGCATATGCCAAATTTGGCATTACGTGAATGGATGACGATGGTATGTGACTGGTGCAAACATGAAAATCATGAGATGCATGACATGTAAAAACATGACTACATGCTATGCTCATGATGCGCTCGCGCCGTTTTGCTAGCTTCACATGTACCAAATTCGATATTACGGGACGCGAACAGACGACATTGATAAATGATACGTTCAAACATGATGATCATGACATGCGTGTCATGTAACATGAATACGTCCTACACTCATGATGCGCGAGCGGCCGTTTTGTTACCTTCACATAGGCCAAAATTTGGTATTACGTCCCGTGAATTGATGACGAAGGTATGTGACTGGTGCAAACATGATCTTTTTGAGATGCGTGTCATGTAAGAACATTATTACACACTCAAGGCGCCAATACACTTCGACGTGAGCCGGCGCGCCGACGTGCGCGCCGTCGTTCGTTTTATCACGTCACGCCGGTGATGCCAAGATAGGGGCCGATAACCCCCTGGAAGAGATCAGTGGATCTGCCCACTGACCTTCACTGTGGATATGCATGTCAACGTTACTAGATCCTGCCAGTTCTCAAACTCCCACGGCGGCTGCCGTTGATGCGTGGCCCCGTTTCGTTTCCGCTCACCAGACGGCGCGGCGGCCACGGTTAGCCCGTTGCTGTGCAGCAGGAAGCCGGCGGCGCGCGTTGTAAATGGCCGTTCTTTGCCTTGAAATACTCGTTCAATGCGTCTCAAAATTAAACTACCATTAGGGACCTCTTCGAACAATCGGGTGATGCTTTATGTATTACATTACATACATTACATTTTTAAATACGCATTATTTCAACTGTTACTATTAATGTTAACATTAATTTTGTGTTTTCGAAATAAGTATCCTGTCGTTTTTTTTTCTATGAATGAGCTAAATTTCCATTTATTTAATGCCTTGCTCTGTGTATCTACTTTAAGGTTGTCAACAAGTGCATTTTTTGTGTGAATTCTTGTCATGTTGCTGCTGCTATTGTATGGGGAGGTGGGACTAGTCAAGCTGCCTTTAAGCAGCTTTTATTCCGCCATCCTTGCTACTTATGCATGTTTTGTGTTTATGTAGCAATAAACTTCATATATATATATATATATATATATATATATATATATATATATATATATATATATATATATATATATATATATGAGCGGAATGAAAAGCAAAGCTATAGCGGCGAAGCTGCCCGCAAACGTGCGGCCAATGTTTGCGGATATTCGTTACTGCAAACAAAAACTGAGCAAAAAAGAGGAACTTTTATTCTCAGTGCCGCGAAATGCGTTTATTGCCGAGGCCCAAGGCACACGCCTTCTTTCTCACCTTCTTTTTTGGCCACCAGTGATGATGCGATCTTCGGGTACTTTTCAGCAGGGCATCCCTGGCACAGCTTAAGCTTTTCAATGTACCGGATCAAACATTTCAAGTCATCAAACGAGTTCATTTCAATGCTCGGCTCCCCGGCGTAGACGCTGCGAGGCACGATTCGACCATTTGCGCAGACAGTTACTTCGAGGTTCTCCGACAGCGCCACTGACGTTTCCACACGGGGAATGTTACTTCTTATGCTAAGCTTGTACAGTAGTGCCGTTTGTTCAGCAACGCCAAGAAACCAACCTTCAATCTTCTGTACCCCTTCCGCCAAGCGAGTTAGCATGTCAAACAAAGGTTCACTACTATCCGTCGTCCCGATGTTTTCTGCTTCGTTGTTGCTATCACCAACTGCTGAAATCAACTGCTCACCTTGTCCTTTTCGACGCTTGCTTTTTGCCGGAGAGAGTCTGCGAGCAGGAGCCTTGCGTTTCCGTGTCGGTTTCGAAAGGTAACTCGGGCAATTCGGAAACAGCCGAGGCACGGCGTCGTCTTTCAGTGCCCATTTGTCGCGCGGCATCGTTACCAGCTCACCACAAATGTTGTGCTCGAAGACTTTCGAAATGTCTTCATCGCTGAAGTGAAGGTCACAAACAGAACACGTGCTTGAAAGCTTTTTGTCCTACCTGGGTACTGCTCGCTGCCATAGTGCAAGGCGTTCGGCGTCTCGGGGCGGCCTGAAAAAATGTCTCTTCTCACCCGAAGGTAGAACGGAATCGTACCCGCTTTTACACCCGGGCACGAAACAGCGTGGCATGGTTCATACACTTGCCAGCACAGTCCACAAACATCTGCGGGTACTCGCGCAAACGTTACCAAGCACACTGCAGCGGGCTGTTTACAACGGTCGTCCGGCCGTCCGTGTCTGTCGCGACTTGCCGCAACTTGTCGGGCAAACTCCGTCGCGCGCGCCCCCACGCGGAGCGCAACGGAACGGCGTCAGGCGGAGCACCGCAGTTTGAGAACTGGCAGGATCTAGTAACGTTGATGCATGCCATATACTCGCAGGCGCGCGCCGCGCTGCGTTGCTTTCACGCATGCGCGTTTAAACGCACACGGCGTCCCTCCGTCACGAAGAGAGGCAGACGCGGTGCTGTCTAAGAAACGTCGTCGGCGCGAAATGCAGCATGTCACATTTCACGCCGGTTGCCCAACGAGCCGCGCCGACGGACGCTGGTAGCGCCGGTCGCACCCGGCGTCACACTATAGAGTGCTCGCGCTTTGCTAGCATGGCGTCGCTGCACCCAGCCTGCGCGTGCGTCAACGTTGCGTCGGAGTATATTGGGCCCTTCATGATGCGCTCGCCGCCGTTGCGCTAGTTCCACCTATACGAAATTTAGTATTACGTGACGTGAATGAACGATGAAAGCAAATGACATGTCCAAATATGATAATCATAATATATATTTCATGTAAAACATGACTACATGCTACGCTGATAGCACGCTCGCAGCCGTTTCGCTAGCTCCATATATACCAAAGTTGGTACCAGGTGACGTTAATAGATGACGAAGGTAAATGAAACGTCCAAACATAATAATAATGACATGGACATCATGTACTGCATAATTTACCTCCCCCTTTTAACGTTGTGCTGATTTTAAAGTTACCTATCACGCTTCCTCATTCGTGCTTTGCATATCATCGATTCCAACTGTACGTGGGATCTGCCAATTTTTTTTTTCTCGTAGGGCCGTTTTTGTATTTTCTTTCATTCCCCCTTTCCCGAGCGAAAGGTAGCCAGCCAGTTGAATTGGTTAACCTTTCTTTCTTTCTTTCTTTCTTTCTTTCTTTCTTTCTTTCTTTCTTTCTTTCTTTCTTTCTTTCTTTCTTTCTTTCTTTCTTTCTTGCTTTCTTTCTTTCTTTCTTTCTTTCTTTCTTTCTCTCTCTCTTTATTTCTTTCTCTCTCTCTTTCTTTCTTTCCTTTAATGTGCTTTCTTGGCTGTACTCAGCTGCTTGCAAGGGAGATAAGCGGCAAACTAAAATCTGTGGCCTGTACCTATATTTGGGTACATACGTGCCCACCATGTTCCTATAACAATACTCAAATATCTTCACGAACGCTTGTCATATGTGTCAGTGAGAAAGCGCATTCGGTGGTGTTCACATTACTTGTTTCTTTATATTTTTGCTAATGCGTTTCGATTGCTCAAATATATTATCTCTGTCAATACCCATTTTCTTTTTTGACGTGCGCATTAGCGCACAGTACACTTCCTTCGGTGTATAGAGCCCCACACATTACACTCTTCATTTATTCTTCTGATATGCCATATTGATATTTGATGTGGCCGAAGCTGGCTGATAATACATGTTAGGGAACCATTAGTCATGTGCTATTTTGTAAATATGTTACACTAAAAGGTAAATGAGGACGACGTGCCCGGGGCCACCTGTCTGTGTATGTGTAAAGCACCCGGGGGTATTGAATGACAAGTACATAACCAGTTCGTGCAAACAACAGACAAGGTGGTGTGTATCACGTCACTTTTTTTCCATTTTTAGATAATCTTACCTGAAATCTTACCTTACGTATAATCTTACCTGAAACTTCCAAACCTAATTTTGCCTGAGAGGAGCCTCTGAGGGACGTGCACGATTTAATGGCATAATTGCATATTTTAATCGGCGGCTTGAATTTGTAGTTGTCTCTTTATGATTTATGTATTGGACGTGTGACATTCGGTATGTGCCACTTTCTGAATGTGCCCGGCAAACGGCTTAAAACGTATGACCGCTGAGGTGCACCGATCGGACCATCAACCATTAAAGGAAATTTAACATCCCACAGAATAGAATTACACACATTGTAACACAACTACCTATAGCACTAACATGGCGCCACCGCGGTGGTCTAGTTGCTAAGGTACTCGGCTGCTGACCCTCAGGTCGCGGGATCCGGTTGCGGCGGCTGCATTTCCGATGGAGGCGGAAATGTTGTAGGCCCGTATGCTCAGATTTTGGGGCACGTTAAAGAACCCCAGGTGGTCGAAATTTCCAGAGCCCTCCACCACGGCATCTCTCATAATCATATGGTGGTTTTGGGACGTTAAACCCCACATATCTGTCTATCTATAGCACTAACATGTTAGGTTTAAATACATACGAACATCGGCACCTGCCGTAAATTAGCATTCTTAGCAGTGCTGTTTGAAAATATGGGTAAAGACATTATTACTCCGTTCGCCTTGAACTTGTAAAATTAACGGTACATCTAGTATGATTGATTACCAGTACAGGCCCAAGTCTCTGGTTGCACGAAGCGCAATGAGAGCGATCTTATTTATCTATGCGTGGTTACCAGCAACGGCTTTCTAAGAATAGGTACTCTCGTGCTTCGAGGAAATGAAGGCTTTCTTTACGAATCAAATAAATTATAAAAACAAAATATCATTCATGACATGAGAACACAGGCGTTGCGTGTAGGAAACAAAGGCAGGGACGTTTAACTGCTTCGTGCCACGACACAGAACTTGTCTTTCTTCAAGGGGAAGGGGGAGGGGGGGCAGGAGATTTTGAAAGTGAAGGCTTAGAGGTGGTTCAATGCAAATCACGCGAGACTGCAATCAGAGAAGCCGCTTTGCACCCACTTCACGTGCTCCAGAGAACGACAACGCCCCTCAAAAGTATACGTGTGAACGAAACTCAACAAAATGTTACTCGCGGTCACTTGAAATCGATTCAAAGCCAGAGGTTGTTTTTTCACCACAGAGAAACTTTAAACTGGGGAGCTACGTCGTGGATTGTTTTTTGCTTATCTTCATTGTTCATCAGAATGATATTGAGCGCAATTTTTTTTCGAACTCATTGGAAAGAAACTAATGAATACGAACACGTTAACGCTGTGCCACGATCAGTCAATCAGCGACTAGATCACGCCATGCAAATGACCTTTCTGCCAAGGTTGATGTAGTTTTGTTGACCGTGAACGTGCTTTTCAAACCATTTTCTTTCGGTTGCAGTCATGACATGCAGGTAGTCGTTACTCACGCAAAGGTGGAGCTGAGGCCGAGCCTCTGCAAACATTAATTCTACCGTGGCTCTTGCGGCTCTTTTTTTTATTCTAATCAAAAAGACGTGCCCGTTGGTAATTATACTGAGCTTTCTGCAAAAACACACCCCATCGTACGGCCTCAAAACATACGCGTTTAAAGTAGTACAGGCCAACTATAACAGCAGCTTGTTTTTTATTGTTTTTCCAATGGTTAAAAAATATCCCAAACCCAAATGTTGAAAAAAAAAAACACTGCAAGTATTATCACAGCTTCAAATCAACGAGGAGAGATGACAAGGTATAACATAGGCACTGCGTGTCCTATAATCTGTCATGTACATTGTCCTGTTCATCTGTCTGTCCTTGTGTCCTCTCATCTGTCCTCGTTCATTTCACGCTGTGCAAATATGTCGTTGCCACATCGGTCCACAACTGATTGATTGATTTGTGGGGTTTAACGCCCCAAAACCACCATTTGATTATGAGAGACGCCGTAGTGGAGGGCTCCGGAAATTTTGACCACCTGGGGTTCTTTAACGTGCACCCAAATCTGAGTACACGGGCCTACAACATTTCCGCCTCCATCGGAAATGCAGCCGCCACAGCCGGGAATCGAACCCGCGACCTGCGGGTCAGCAGCCGAGTACCTTAGCCACTAGACCACCGCGGCGGGGCCATCGGTCCACAACTAGTACAAGCTATCGTTGCACCAGAGTTGTTCTCGCTTCTAGTTTCTGTGGGTCAAATGTGTCTTTTCTAAGTTTGGGGCAACAAATGAAAGAAATGCTTTAGCTCGTTATGCTTCAGAGGTGGTTGAGTGCTTCTGTTTACTCTGATTATTCCTTTATTGCTTCGCCAAGAATATTGCTGCGCCGCACATGCATGACTTCTGTATGACAAGATGAACATATACGTGTGTACAGAAGTTTTTAATTATTTATTCATTCACCTATTTATCATATCGAATACCCGCCCAACCTGAATGCGTTATTGCAGGGGCCTATTGCACAGATTGAATGTGCTCAAACAAGTTTAATTGATATATGGGGTTTAATATTCCAAATCCATGTTCATGAAAGACAGTGCAGGGATCTGAAAATTTTACCCATCTGTTGTTTTTATCGTGCACTGACATCGCACCGTACACGGGCCTCTACAATTTCGCCTCAATTTCGCCTCCATTTCGCCGTGGCCGGGATTGAACACGCGCCTTTCGGGTTAGCGGCCTAGCACCGTAACGGCTACGCAATCGTGGCGGACTGTGCTCGAACGAAGACAACAGGACAAGCAAAATGAAAACATCAGCAAAAAAGAAAAAACACGCCCATGCCGTTAAACACCCAACAGGAATGTTGTCAACGAGTACGAGAGTTAGCACTTCGCTTGGGTAGATTATTCCATAGAGGCATCGAGTGCTATATATATATATATATATATATATATATATATATATATATATATATATATATATATATATATATATATATATATGCTTCCGTCAAGCGCAGTTACGCTAAAAGTCGTAATCGTATTTACCACAGTAAAAGCCCGTTGACTGGAACCATAAAATTGTTCGAATTATACAGAGTTTGAATCAGGGCTAAAATGAATAGGCATCGCACCATATTGAATTGAGTTGAGTCTTTATTTCAGACATGTATAAATAAATACATGGTTACTGGCGAGGCAAAAAACGTGGTTGATCCCTCTTCTTAGGAATTAGTATAACACGAAAGTGAACCGCGTCCTTGCAGATGTAGTTGGGCATTTATTGTGAATTGCTTCGCCACAAGGGCGAAGCAATGAATGCTGCAGTAACAAATTGCAATGTCACACGAAGAGCGTCAAGCAGCTCGAAACTTGCAGCTCACAGCTCAAGCAGAAATCACGCACGAAATGAGCATACACAGGACGAGAATGAAAAGCGACTGTGCCAGCTCGACACTTTAAGCAGGCTGCTGAAATGGAAAGAAAATTGCACGAAATAGATGCATAGGCATACACAAGACGACCGCAAACCATCATCCCCAATCTTTTCTGTATGTGAGCAACGCGCTCCTTTATCGGCAGCTATATCGGAGTGATGTTCGCTGTTAAGGTTGAAGGAGGAGGTTCGTTGATGGCATCCCACCACTGCCACCAGTTGTTGCTAATGGGGGTCTACCCGGTCTCTTGTGGTAGCGTGGTGTAACCGGGTGGAGGAAACGAACGCTGACAGGTAGAGGATACGAAAAACAAACAGGTTTATGGCAGTATTTACACATATTTACAGCAAAGAAAGGTTAGGGGTTTCACAACCCACGAGCGTGGTGGTTGAACCATTACATAGTTCAGAGCGACGTCCAGCACTCTGCGGCGTCGTTTTGAGCCCTGTCGGGCTCCTCCTCTCCGAGTGAAACACCAATCACACACACACAACAGGTGAGGGGGACGAGCATGCACGGTCCACGTGCACGTCCAATATTGAGTCGTGATCACTGCACTGCAAGGTGGCGCCAGCAGGGCTCTCCTTCGTCGTGTGTGTGCCGCTAGTCGAGAGGTCCCACGATCCTGACAGCATACATCAAAGGGTCCGCCGATTTGTTCGCTTAATTAGCGGAGCGATTTGCGGCGGCCGCCACGGTCTCTTCCAAGGAAGATGCTGTCTTTGTTGTCCTCTCTGGAACTGTTTACGATGTGGTGGCGACACGACGTCTTATCCTCCGGCTAGCAGGGACAATGCTTGGCGGGCATAGGCAGCCGGCTGGTCGGCTACTTGATTGAGGATTAAAAGAGCGCCGCTCCCCCGTCAGCTCTGGCGCCGGTCAGTCACAACAGCTTCCCCGTCGCCAGATGAGTCGCCGAGGTCATCAGGCACCACTGCTGTTCGAAGGGACGACGAAAGGGTCCGCATTTGAAAGTCAGGAACTCGCCTATGTTTGCCACATTGTCTCGGTAATTGCCGAAATCTTCGACAGCATCTGGCAGACTGGGCGCCGATGGCGCTGAGAGCCTCCCCAGTAGGCCGACTTACGCACAATGGCGTCTGTCCAGACGAATCGCCGGGCCAAACGTAACATCGCACTCTTTTAGACTACTGTAACTTTAAAGAAACTTGCGGTGGAAGCACGAGAAGTACAAAGCGCCCGAACCCCGATATAAGAACGCGCGCGAGTGAGCGACCACACCTGCAAGCATCTGTACACTTTTTAACCCCGCCATGTGGAGGCGGGCGTGCACAGCGACGCACGGGGGTACGTGACACGACGACCTGGAGAGTGCGGGCGCTCAACGCAGCTCGTCATGCCATCTCGCTACTGACAACGAAAAGGCGCTGAAGTTGCCAAACTCTGAGGACCACGAGCGGTACATGGTGTATATAAAAGGCTTGCCGCTGACATGTAGGAGAAGGGACACATTTGTACACCGCATTGCACAAACCACCATTCATTGAAGCTCACGTTTCATTGAAATGGCTGTTGACCTAAAAGAAATTCATGATGAAATGGACATCAAACTGGACTGGCACCGCATCTTGGTGATGTGCATGGTCTGGCCAACTTTTGTGCATCATGTGATTAGAAGAATTCTCGCTGCCCTACTGACCTCTGTAACTTGTCGAGTGTTTCCTGAGCAACGCTAGAGCGCTTAATGTCGCTGCTCAATTGTACTTATGCTCCATGCTAGTATTGCTGTTTTACGTCCATTTTAACAGACATTGTAATAAATCCCATGAAATAAAAAAAAATGTCGCTCTGTGTCTTTGCGGTTAACGTCGCGCACTGAAGAGCGTGAGGTCAGTGGTGTGGCACCCCACTGTGGAGCTTTTAAAGACGATCAACACCAAAATTGTAGTCTGTCTGTTTGTACATTTGTCTGTTTGTCCGCGGTAACGATCTCCTTGAAGGCACCAAATGGTATCTCAAATGGCGAACCCCATCCACAGCGCCCACCAATATTGCTCAAGTTTCAGAGTTCATACTCGTGCGATTGCCAATCAAAAAGCAATTATTGCACACATATGGGGCATCCTAACAACGCAGTATTTTGTATGTGTGACTTTATACTAGAGAAGGCATACGTAAGTAATTTTAAGGACCGTAGCCTTTATCACGCTGCACTGACAGTGCAACGCGATGCTCAAAAAGGCAAGTGTTTCCAACGTTTCGCTAAGATGACACGGTGGGGGCAAATTACCGTCGCTTTGCGTTCTACATCTAATTGCCTCCGAGACAGGCGCGCATCTTTTTCCGTGGGCGCTCACGCCTTCCTTCGTTTTCAAAAATAACTGCCAGATGGCGCTCGTATGTAACGTGCCTCGATGCGCTCGTTCACCTTCGCTGCACGGATTGAGACTCACCAACGCAGTGCTTCCAGAATACAATTCACCGATTTTCCTGCGCAGATCATCAAATACGCGTTTTGTTCACTCTATCAACACGCAAAACTATCGTGTTTCCACGACATTTGCAGTGAAACATGCAGATATGGGGCCAATTTTTTCTTCATTTTTTTTTCTTGGTAACCTTTTAGTTAATAATTTACCCCGTGATGGCCGTGACGGAAATGGAGCCATGGCGGACCCCGGCATAAAACACTTGCGTGTTAAAATTCCGCTAAGTTGCAGCTTGACGAAGCTCCCTTCCCCCGGCACACATCGGTAGAGTGGTGTAGATGAAAGAGAAATAGCACAGACTTGAAAAGCTTCAAGAGTAGACGAAAAAGAAAAAAAATCACAGCATATTCACAGAGCGAATCATGATAAGTGGCGCGATGCCTCAATTAGCCCGTCCGTGCTTCCATTCGTCCGCGCGACCATCCGTGCGTCCGTCCATTCGTCTGTCCGTCTGTCAGTGCGTCCATTCGTCGGTTCGTCTGCTAGTCTGTGTGTCCATCCGTCCGTGTATCCGCCCATGCATTCGTCCGTGCTTCCATCCAACACACAAAGTATCGTCATCTCACATCTCGCATCTCCTGTGGCACATATTTGCTCTAGAGCGGGTATGTGCCACCGGTAGCTACCAGCGCAGTGTCCGAATTCCGATTTGCTGAAAAATGCTGCTGTTTCCTTGTTTTCCATATTCCTATGATATATTTATATGTTGGGTTTAACGTCCAAAAAGCACCATATGATTATGAGAGACGTCGTAGTGGAGGGCTCCGGAAATTTTGACCACCTGGGGCTCTTTAACGTGCACCCAAATCTTAGCACACGGGCCAACAGCATTTCCGCCTCCATCGCAAATGCAGCCGCCGCAGCCGGAATTAGATCCCGCGACCTGCGGGTCAGAAGCCGAGTACAATTAGCCACTAGCCCACTGCGGCGGGGCTGTTTTGCACATTTCGTATGTTTCGTGAGTTTAGTTGGGTTCGGTTTGCAACCGATAGTTATCACTTTGAGCGACTTCTGCGAGGAGTGATGAAAAGCAGGTCCTCCTTATTCAAATTAATTGTTGTATATACGGACGCGTTTAAATTACCGGTAGTCTACCGCCATAGAAATACGCAGGATTGCCAGGACTAGTGCGTCAGCTCGCATTAACTGTGAGTTTGAAAATACCGAGTTTGTAATAACGAACTTTTACTGTAAAAATATATTGGGCTGTGTGGATGTGTACACGTTCTAGCGTTTCAGACAGGGTGTTAGTTCGCTGGTCCCAAGCCATGCACGCATTTTTTAATATCGGTCCTACTTCAAATAACCAAATCAAAAAGATTCATTCGTAGCATATACTCAAACACAATAGGGGTAGAATATACCGAAGGAATATATTTTACATTATGTATCTCTTTGGTTCTGGGAGGCGTTGACCGGAAGCTACGCCTAAAATAATTTGGCATCTGACAGCCTCTCGCCGTAACATATTCAACATGCTTGTTCCAAGTCAAGTTTGATGTGAAATAAACAGCGATATATTTGTGCGCAGTAACTCACGGTACCTATACGGTGTCTAATGCATAAGTAAGTTTGGTTTGTGTGAATCATGTTTACGCCTGAAGGAGACTCCCTACTATGCAATGTTTATTGGATTTCGCCTCCCTCCCTCGACAGATTCTGAGCTTCGTGCCTTCTATTTAATTCACGACTTCAAGCTCTACGCGACAGTGCCACAGACTGCGCTGTTGTGGCGAGGAGGACTGAAGATAACTTCAGAAAGCACAAATGTTCTGTGCCGTTCTAACTCCGCGCCAGTGATGAATCTGTGCCATGAACATGATATTCTAGATTTTATTTCATAAATCAGCCAGAAGTCACGTGCAACATTGAGCGAAATACGAAAGCGTATGCAGTTATGGTGAGGAATACATGCTCGTTCAAATCAAGTCGACGCTATGCGCTCCGGTGCCAACTGCTATGTATTGTAGCATTGGGGCCTTAATCTTTACTGAACAACCAATGATCCACTGTGATACCACAATCCTAATTCTTCGAAACGTAATGCAGGACCTTCTCCAGCTCCAATGCGCGAACTAGCATATTTAAGAGTGTTTCTCTTAGTTGACATTGCTTGTATCATCATTCATTAGTGTAAGCAGGTAAGTGCAGGAACAGCATACAAATATCTAATGTCTTGCTCACTTATTGATTCAATAATTGTTGTTGATGGTTAATGTCTAAAACCACGATGTTATCGCGAAGGAAGCCCTCCAAAAATTTTTATCACCTGTTTTTTAACGTGCACCAAAATTTGAGTACATGTACCTCAGGCATTTCTGGTTTCATAAAAAATGTGGCCACTGATTTTCTTGTTTTTTATAACAGTGCGTCATTCCGTGGCCCAAGAAGAGAGAGTGAGAGAGGGAGGGAGGGATAGGCGTTAAAAATAATTGAAAGGCAGAGAGGTCAACGAGGACCACAACATCTTGTTTGATGACAAAAAGGGAAAAAAAGATTGAAGGAAGAACGGAGAGAATAATAGAAACGAAAAAAAATATAAAAGAAAGATGTGGAGCAGGAGTACTGTGGCTTATTCAATAGGCCACTATCATGCTGGAAGGTCAATATGACCTTGATAGATGTTTAGTGTACGGGTCAGCATTCTAGTACCGACTGTTCCGACAGGGGGTCCGCCGTCAAGGCGGACCACCAGAGGCGCTAATGGCCCTCTGTGTGCACTCACTGTGTTAGTACCTGTATGCGTGACCATTTTTTTTTCATATAGCGCGTGCTTCATATCGATGATTATTTGATGTCCAGAGATTCTGAAACAAACTCCCTTCGCTCATGGGTGTAAATTCAGCAGGAATTAGGATATTTCTCTTTTACAGGTTGAAAATAAACGCAGTCAGGTCGTCTACGTCCTATTGCTCCCATCTGGTGCCACGTGTTTACACTCTCATTTTTAGCTATGTAGAAAAAATGAACCACTCTTCGAACTGGCCTACAGTGACCCAGCTCGACTTTGGTCGATTTACACACTACGTGCCATGAATACATGCTCTGGTATGAGCTTTCTTTTATGAAGAAATAAGTGGCGACGGCTTTTATTTTTATGCCCATATCTGCGAACAAATTCATAAAGGGTGCGACCAGCTGTCTTTACTGAATAGCATGCTGAGCACTTTGCCTGCGTGTCCCGCTGCCAAATACTCAACGTGGAAGACTACTTTGCTTTTCATCTCTTGCGGCAGGCAAAAGTAGGGCACTTCAGAGAGTCAGCCTTGTGCTAAGCAACAATGAGAATGACCGATCACAACTGCAACTGTTTCTCTGTATGCGATATATTGACCAATTAGTGGCTTAAGCAACGGAATAGAACTTACTAGTGTGTATTTGTTTACTGTTGGATTATTTTCTATCTATCTTTAAATAATGTTGGACAAATATATACTAGGAACGACTTGGCATCGCTGTTACGCAGTTTATTCCGCAGCTATTACCACTTAGATGATATTATTTAACAACTATCCTTCCGTAATTTATTGTCTTTCTGAAATCATCAGATGCGACAATGAAAACTCAATCAACCCTTGCACTGTGCAAAACTCTGATGTCCTGGCTTGCCAACACCTCGCGTTCCATGTCACTGTCTCTGAAATGGCGTTATTCGATTGACACTAATGGCTTCGCATCGTGTTGCTTAAAATGTGAGAATATTCACTCAACATTTTAATACTTCTAACAGATACCTTCATCCACTCAGACACTCCCAAATCACGTTGATAGGCGTGCAAGGCAACAACAATATCGCTAATAGTGTTTTCAGTTGACTTAACACTAATTAGCAAAGACAAACGAGCGCCTTCATGTTTGTTTTACCAACTTAATGAACGCATTTGAAATAAGCGGCGTTAAATTTGCTGAATACATTTAGTCTATTGGGAAGCATAGAACTGCTTTAACGGGCAACCACTGTCTGACGTAGAATTTTGTTATCCTAACTCTCTGACCACTTACGTAGGAAATATTGCCAATAAAGAAGGCTGTTTTTTTTTTTGCAGTCTTCATGTGGAGATCTCATGAACCATGTTTTTATCTACTTGTTAGTTTTGTTGCGATCACGCTATTCTTTTCCTTGTGGAAGAGAAATTTTTAAGGGACCTGACCATGCTTTATTTCGAGATCTAGGATGCAAACATGCAGAATCCATCTTTGCTGGCATTCAAGTTAAGGGCTGACAGATTACACAATTTGTTTTCCCGTTATGAGCATTGTCTTAAAATAAGAGAACGGCCACGTGACCTCAAGAAGTGTGGGGCTAATTTCAGATTCGTCATTAAAGAATAATCATCGAGTAGAACTTTACTCGTTTTTTTTATTGAAATAGAAAATAAACGAAGGAGTTCTTGTCACCGTTACTTGGCGACGGCTACCCCTTTTCACTTAATTGGTACAAATAACAATATGAAAAAAAAAACAATAGCATGTATACATATTTTCAGTCCTACACGGGTGAGAGCAAAAGTTCTCCTATATGGGCAGAACAAACACGTAGACGAAACGCTCACTTTTAACTTTTGTCCGCTCAGTATTCGTCACAAATCTTCGTTTTTTCGAAGAACTGTTGCAGCACCTTCATTGCTTTGCCGTTTGTTTTGGATGGCCATGAACCTAGTATTTTATTCAACCCAAATTGTCGCTCAGGATCTAACCTATGCAGTTCTTGTTCTAGTCGCCTTCGGTGTGTTTCGCGTTTCGCACAGTCGAGCAAGAAGTGACAGATATCCTCGTTGTCGTGGCCGCATGAACATGCTGATGATGTTGCACGATGAATACGAAGTAGGAAGTGCTTTGTGTAAGCAGTTCCGAGTCGTAGGCGATGAATGAGTGTGTCGATACGTCTTGGGAGGTCACGGTCTAATTGGTATTCAAGATTAGGATCAACAGAATACAGGATCGATTCCTTTGTTTTGTCTGTGAACCAGGTAGACAGGCATAATTCACGTTTTGTTGTTCTTAAAATTCTATTTACATCTTATTGAGATACCGGAATGAGGCACGTTTGCGTAGAATTATGAGCGGTTTTCGCCAACTCATCCGCCAATTCATTTCCCTTAATTCCGCAGTGACTGGGCATCCACTGAAATGCAACTCGATGATTCGACTTCGTAGCTTCCGAGAGCTCTTTTAGTATAGCGTATACTATACGCACATCAATGTGTCTTGAAGTGGCACTTTTCACACATGCCAGTGCTGCCAGAGAGTCGACACGAAGAACTTTACTCGTAATCAATTTTTTTGTACCTTGGCTGCTGATGTGGGCCAGCAGTACATGGTACAAATATCGCGAGATTGTAACTTTATGCGATGTACTTCATCTAAAGTTTTCACTAAAAACGAAAGCAATAGCTGGAAGGTTTTGTTACAGTAATGTTGAAGACGCAAACTTGACCTACTGATCGACGCTCAGAAAATGAGAACTCAGTCTAGTAACTGATAAAGCTCATGTGGAAGACCATTGTTTCAGACCATGTGTCGGTAACCTGCCACTCATTGAGCTGTTTCTTGAGGCCCCGGCACAATAGGAGTACACCTCCCTCTTTCTTGTCACTGACGTGGCAGTGTCATGACTGACATGTCACTGACATGGCAGCCTGCATGCTGATATGGCAGTTTTGACCACAGATAAGATTTTTGCTAGTGACCTATGCTTGTAAACTGCAAGCTTGTGACATTATGATTTTGTGCATTTGTCTTCATTCGCAATACTTTTTTCTACTTCCTTAGCAATGTTAATTCATCCTTTTTTTTTCAATTTGCAGTGTATCCCACGCAGTGTCAGCTTTATGCAAACTTGGCCCTTCGCCTCAAAAGGTTGCTGACCCCTGCTATAACATAGCTCGTACAGGGAGCCCAAGTGCTAAGGAGATCAATATTTACTCTATACTACGAATATCTGACGCATGTTTGCCAAGCCAGTGGCGTCAGTGGCTTTTAATTTCACTTGTGTAAAAGTAAATGTACCTGGTAGTGCTTTGTAAAGGGCTTCTTTCTCCCAGCCTTCAACCATAAAAAATAAAGAAGAACAACACCTTTGTGAAGTACGTGCTACAAACGGCTGCTGTTAATCAGGCTTTAATTACTAAACTTTGTGTCATTCTTCATCATGAAGGATCACCTTAAGAAGCTGCAATTAAATGACTTTTCACTTTCCTTTTCTTAGATTCACTCTCGCTTTTTCTCTGGTACAGTTTTCGCAAGCTACAAAACTCGCATGACGGCCGAACACAACCGACAAGAAAGCAAGACAAGAAAAAAAAAGACGACGAGAAGCGATCTTCTTGGTGGTCTCACGTATTTCATCAGAGCAAATTTTCTACGACATATGCGGAGTAATAAAACTTGACAAAGCCAACGTCGAGCCAGCGCCTGTGGTATGGCATTTGCTCGACACGAAGAGCAACGGTATAACGCAGCCGACCGGGTGGCTCCAGTCGGGCTCCCGTGTAGGGGTCACACCCTACAAAGCGTACGGCTTCACTCAGGCAGCTAATTTCGGGTAATGGAGATTTAATTACACATCACACACGAGAGAAAAAGAAGTGCGCCCGCGCGTCGTCCCAACAACTTTTACAGCGTGCTCCGCTTTTACTTTTCCTCCACGCGTCCCGCTATAACGTGTTCGCTGGGCCGCGGAAGCGATTCCACTGGAGGCTCGCGCTTTTAAAGCATGACGCCAGCTCAAAGGACACTACATACGTCTACACAGCAAACAAAAAAAGCGTAATGGAACAGCGATGCAAACAAACTCGGCCACTGTGATCTGAAGGCTTGGCGGCCGTCCGTGCGAGCCCTCGGTAAAGCGCGCTGGCATTGTCCCAGTACCGTAACTGATATTTCTCTGTCTCCCGCTCTGTTTTCTCGTTTTTTTTTCTTCTCAAGCCACGCGACTGGAACACTATACCCGACCATCACAGCTCAGGGTGTTACTCCGGCCCGACGCGATATACAAATAAGGACGCCAGCCCACCGAATGGAGCTACGCGGAAAAACCTGTCAGGTTCTGCGACGCGAAATAAGCGTCACCACGCTCGCACCGAATGCGAGGTCCGATGTGGTGATAAAACCAAATGCAAATAACTCTTTCTGCCTTCATGAAAAAAAAGATTCAGTTCTGTCTTCTAACAGTCGTAAACGCTGCTTAGCCTGCATTCAACAAAGGAAAGAAATAGAAAATTGATGCACAAGACAAGGGTACGTTCGGTGCATCAGTGCTCTATGTGCCGTCATCGTCAGTATTTAAGATCAACCAAGGAGCCTGACAGAAAATTTTTGAAGCATTGTAGCAGGTTTGTAAGGTAACTAAGTTTATGTCAGGCTGGGTTTATGCGTTCACTAGGCGAAATAGCACAACAGTGCAGTGGTAAAAATTGTTACTTCGGTACTTTTTCAACCTTTATAAGATGCATGCGCAGGCGTCGCATAAAATGCATCAGTATGTACCTTAGTACTAAATCCTGCAACATAGAGTCATCATCGCGCAGGTAATTTCTGCGTGAAGAAATAAAAATAACTACTTTGGAAGATTCAAGTAATATTTGCATACAACGTGTTAAGAAATGAGACTAAGTAAGTATGTATTTATATGATGAAAAAAAATTGAGGGTGCTTACATTACCGTGAAGACGACTGAAAGGCGAAAACACGAGTTCTCATGCAATAAAAACTGAAACAATGCGTCTGAATTCAGCATCAGGCTCGCTGTGTCTCATTTCATGTCTTTCGAGCCACTTCATGCGCTGCGTCTCTTCGGCATACCAAACGATTTACTAGGTCATGGCACAGTCTTCCTATGACACCTCTTCCAAAAATAAGGGGCCATGGCGTGATCACTCTGCAAATGGCCGTTTCAGCAAAATTAAATAAATGTAAAATGTCGATTGTGCCTGTACATATCTTGAAAAAATTGGACGTTAAAATAGTATTTAATTGAAGAATGAGCCCAAGAAAAATCCGGCAACCGTCATTTTCCCATGGCATGTGTGACGTCATGCGCTTCATGAAGTACAACCCTCGTCTTCCACGCAAGTACCAGCCACTGAAAGCCGTTCAATTTTTAATACCTAAGAGAAAAAAAATCTTTTAATTTGTCTATTGTATGCACAGCTTATCACTAAACAATATCGCTGGCCGGAATAAAGACACTTTCATAGCAAGCGACATGTTGTGCCAAGGCTCGCCAGTGCGCCACCATTGCCAGACTCTCGGGTCATTGCCAGACTCACGGGTTTATAAAAATGCTCCTCATAAGTAAGGTCTCCATCAGACGCGCTGAAATTTCGAAAGCTTGTTTCTGAACAACCAATGATTCACCCACATAACACAAAATATGAGCGAAAATTGGGTGTTTCGAAACCTTGCAGCCAAACCACGTGAGCGCCACCTTTCTGACACTTCCCAATCCAGCGAAGCCGCTCATTACGGAAAATTTCCAGGAGATTTCTTAAGCCAGGTGATCACTCCCTCTACTTCTTTAACAACTTGATTTCCTGCTGATGCAAAGATTAGGTGACCTCCCATCATTCACTCCCAAATCGTCGCTTCTACAATATTTCAAATCGATGCCGTATTTTCGCTCAATGCCACATTTGCGTGATACGTGTAATACTTTCACCTTAACAATTTCACTTTGACCTGATAAAGATACTATTATTGATATCAGTTCTTGTGAGTTTTATTTTGCAGATCTAATCACCACTTTTACTCAAATTTATTGGCGTTTGCTACAGCGCCATGCTCTCGATTTTCTATGTTTACTTGATTTCAAAGGACTCTTGCTAGTCACCAAACGTTTTGTGTTGTATGATAACGCCATTCTTATTGTTTGCTTGAGTTTAATTAAGTATAATATACAGGTTATGTTGTGTATATTCTTAATTGGGTCTCACAATAGCATTTTATTACGAGACCATAACGTTGGTGCATAATTTGCACAAGGTTCAAAAAACACATGTATTGACTGCTTGATTCATTCAATTTTTATGAGCGTAGCTTATCTACATGAACTCCTTTATAATATTTTATGCATCTACATTCCTGAACTTCTCGTTATGAGCATAGACAATATAAAAAAACACCAGCATAACACATCTCATAAAATGTTTTGTGGGCTTGCATGAAGATTTGCTTGACACTCCTAGCTATATACTCCAATGTTGTGATAAAGAGAGGGCAAAAGATAATGCATAAAGCGCTGATGAAGAATTTCCTTTAGGGCTACCTTTTAAAAACGCAAGTATATATTGGCAGTGTCTCCAATAGTTAACAGATTTTTCTGCCATGCTGGCCTCGTATCGTGTGTCTGTTTTATCGAAAACTGCGAATATTTAGGCCAGTATAACGTACGAGTTTCATGACTCTGAAGAAGAATAGGGATATTTTTTAAATGAATTTACTTGTAACTGTATACAAAACTGTTCTGAAAAATAACGACGGGAGTTTTCTAGAATCGCTCACAGCGGTTGTTGTTGTTCGTAACGAAACTACAAGAGGAGCTTACTGTGGAGGCACAAGCTTCGCTAAAAGGCAATATTGGACGAGTGAGACAGCGTATAAGATAACAGTGGCCACTTCCTCGTTCTAGATGTGAGAGTGAATACTCTAAGCTTACCATACACACCCACAGTGGTACAAGTGAAGCGATAAGGCACGCTCTTTCACCTTTACATCTACGCATTGTCTGCAGGGTGCACGTTCTGAAAGAGAGATGAAAGTTTTCTTGCTTGAGTCACGTAGCGTGAGCGACACTGAGACTGCGTATTATCCTTTTGTAAGTTTTGAAAATTGCTGTTGTTTGTTCCTGCATATATTCCTTTTGCATACTTCAAGTAGTCAGCACAACTATACTGTAGGTCACCTTCGTTTGGCGAAAATAAAACTTTCTTTCGTTACTTATCCATGAAATGTGAAGGCCTGGCGGATGCGTTATTGAAGTTATCACAATAAGGAAATTCAGTTCTACACACTGCAATATGCAGAGCCAAAGGAGAAAGTTTTGCTGTTTTTCTATTTCTTTAATCATGTCAAGCCACAATATAGGCAGGAAGACCATGCACGTAAATGAACGTGTATGTCTCGGGCGTTAACATCGGTGTCACACAAAAATAATAAAAAAGACCTACCAACTCTGACAGTCTTCCAACAGCCTGGCGATGTTTTCAAGTCATTTGTTTTTATACCCGGTTCTTTGCTCTATGTATGAGCAACGACATTGACAAGGAACGAAAAGAACAGAACATCGCTTAAAGATTGACGATGTCCCGAGGAAAAGAAAACACAAGACTTGCTCGTATTTTCCGGAAATAGCTATAGGCTATATTTTCCCAGGTGTGCAGGCGAAATATACCTGTAAAAACAAAAATGACAGCCTTTTGTCTGTCAGCACAGTCACGTCCCACGTAGCAGCAAACGCCTTTGTGCCCCAGCCTAATCTCGTGAGAGCATGAAGCCAACGCAACACACGGGACTGCGTGTCGTGGCCCCTCAAGGCAAGCAGTAAAAGGAGTTGATATTGAGTAAATGTGGGCAGGCAGCGTTGCGAGAAAAGGGGGACACTGTTTGTCGACCGGGAACTGACTGAACAAACAGAGTCCGCTCCATCGCTTCCTGAAAAACATTGCGTCTACTGGCTTTACGACTGGCCCGCCAGCTGATGTCCCAGGATCTTCTGGGACGACTCTAATAGCCCCGCATCGAGTAAAAAAAAAAAGAAGAACCCTGGTGGCCATGGTGCGCGAAAAAGAGAAATGGTCCAGTGCAAACTTGTAGTGCTGTGAGGCAATAAAGACGACAAGCCGAATGAGAATACGAAACTTTGCTGTGAGGAACTGTAAGGAAAGGAACTCATTATGTCACTCATTTCGAGAATGTCCCAGCTTATGGGCCTTGTGGTGTAGAGAACTCGGCAAGGCACACAGTGTGGCCTCGAACGAAGAGAATGATGTTTGAGGTCTTCCTACATGGGTGCAATGAAACGTTTAGCGCGGAAAATGCGAGGTGGCCCAGTGGTTGGTTGACTGCAAAGGTGAATGCAGAGGTGGTGGGGCTGTACACGTATTGTCTGAAGTCTGTGAGTCGGTTGAACTGTCTCTTTCACTTCTGCATCGATATTCAAGCGACAGCAGCTAGAAGCGAACATATGCACACCTGTTCTTCTATCGTCAGTTTTGAGGTTTAGCATTGCATCTATGTGTCCTATTTTCAGCGTGGGGTTAACACTTGTCGTCTTAACGCATAATTTTAAGTGCAATGCATTTTAGCGAACTGCAGACACATCCATCCGTCCGTCCGTACTTCCATTATCATCCATCCATCCATCCATCCATCCATCCATCCATCCATCCATCCATCCATCCATCCATCCATCCATCCGTCCGTCCGTCCGTCCGTCCGTCCGTCCGTCCGTCCGTCCGTCCGTCCGTCCGTCCATCCATCCATCCATCCATCCATCCATCCATCCATCCATCCATCCATCCATCTAGCCACCTACTTCTGGATACTCTCTTGCTACGAAATGAACAACACCGCGTTTTCATGAACAATTTGAAAACGCTCTCACGTACGTCGTCAGTCCCTTTCCTCCAAACACGTGTGACACATACCGTTATATCGCGGATGGACCGTGGTGTGTGGGTAAGAATCACATGTTATTGACAGTTTTTATCTACCCCGGAAAGGCGATGAGAGAGGTTGGTAAGTTGACATGGCAGAGCGTTAAGAGAAACTGGCATCGGCATCGTTGGCCTAACGAATGCAAAAACTAAAAAATAAGAATCTCTTCCAGAATTGAACCCAAACGTTCTGCGTGGCACTTAGATAATCTACCACAGAGTCATGTCACACCTTGTAACGTCTTTGGAAAACGACACTACGTTGGCGTTAGGTCAGCGCATCTTCAATTGTCGTTGCAAAGCTGGCTATATAATTTGATAACAAAGCAAGAAATATTACATGAGTACACCTAAAACGTATATGACATGCCGGCCTAATGACGATTCTGGTTCCAATGTGAGCTCAATTTTTATAGCTGCCAAATAAACATTATATTTGTGTTCCTATGATTTGGCAAGCTAAATTCAAGGGTTGTGCGACCTCAGGAGAAAACGCTAACGAAAGTTACGTGGGATATTCACATCTTCACGAAGTAAGGTGCCCTATGTTCCGATAATACTGTCTTCTGTATTCTATAACGTGAGTGCTGACGTTATGTCAGACGATTTATCCACTGTAGTCACCGGTAAACGACCATGCAGTGGACGTTCCTGGTAAGCCCACGAATAGGACAAAACTACTCTCGTAACGTGCACCTCGTAACACTTCTTTTAATGTCCCCCTGTCCTCTTCCCCCTCTTCTCCTCTCCCCCCAATGCGGCATAGACAATTAGTCGCCGGTGGCTTCGCATAAAGCCGATTACCACACAACGTGACATCTGCCAATTTTTTAGAAGGAACGAAATGAATGTCACTCAATATCATTTAGTCCCCTGACGAAAATTATCTCGCGCCATGAAGACAGCAAAGACCACCAACTAGCCCGGTCATGCACACCCTCATAGGCGTCCACAGACTTATTTTGTGATAATCTCAATACACAATGAAATCAAAGCAATATTGTATCAATGCAATATTGCAATCAACGCACTCAAAACAAAATAAATAGCTCAGTGTCAACCAAGTCACGATTGTCATCTCTTCACATTTTCATTCAACATTCTTTCTCTTTTTCGAGAAAACACATTAGCAGCAGACAAACTGAGGACATGAATAAGCAAATTGCAAACTTGATTGTCACTCCGAAAAAAAAATGAAAAGCAGCCCTTTAATATTTTTTTCTTAGAGTGCGTGATAGGTAGACAGTCAGTTGCACATGCAGCTATGCGGACACTGCGCGCACACAGCATGAAAAGAATAATAATGAGCATTAGAGATTTAATGAACAGGAACAAGGTATTCCTTATTCTTTCGACAGAATGCATAATGGTTGCTAAAACACAAACGTGCAAAACTCTGTGATCCTATTATCAGCTCTGGTTACCTTCAGGTGCTAATTGTTGGAGAAACTGTGCGTCCCTGACTTTTCTTTAGAAAAATAAATGGAGCTTAAGAGACTTCATCCTGTATTCATTGTCCATTCTTAGCGAGGAATTCAACCATCGTTCCCAATTAACACGACTCAATCGCTATTTGCTGCATTTGGCTTGCAAATGGACGTCAGAGCGAGCGATCAATGATGATTAGCCCCGCAAAACCAGGAGTCTACGTGTGATGGGTACGAAGCTAAATAACAGAGGGGCATAATATTGCGCTGTAGAAAATGCCTGCGCCGAGAGCGTTCAATTAAAAAAAACAAAATGAGGGCGTTTAGAGTGCTTCATGGTTAATACATTATTTCATGTGTGTAGTTAGCGGCCCTTATCTATAGGCCTGGTAAAAAAAAAAGCTTGATCGCGCCTTTTGCGCACAAAATCAACTCCTCGATGCCCCCCCCCCCCCTCCCTTTTTTTTCGCTAAAAGTCCTCTCGAATAACTCTGGCACATCTTATGTTTTGAAGAAATTAGGCACATTCTTTTGTGTCCTATGCGTCGGTCCTCACAACGCTCGAAAGCTAAATTGTTTAGGAGGAGGCTTTATTACTTTACGCTTAGCAAGGATCCATTTTTACGCCACTCCTTCCTCTCTCTGGCTGCCCCCTTCCAGGTCCTTTCCTTCTTTTTTTCTTTTCGAAGCATTAGGGCGAAGCACGCTCCACTTGGCCTGTTTTCGTTTCGTAGTGCACATGTTTGGAGAGGTTACTAATGACCAAGTCTATATATGATTAAAGGTTGCTTTTTGAGGTGACACAAAATCAGTTTCTTGCTTAATTTTTTTAAACATATGTATATAAGGAGCTGCATCTGGCCTGTGCTTACCTACGGAGCAGAAACCTGGAGGCTTACAAAGAGGGTTCAGCTGAAATTTAGAATGACGCAGCCAGAGAAGGAAAGAAAAATGATAAACGTAACCTTAAGGAACAAGAAGAGAGCCGAGGGGGAAATAGAACAATTGGGATATCATAGATGAAGAAATGACCAGGGGCGGGGTGTGTATCCCGTAAGCAGGATAACCATTGGCTATTAAGGGTGCATGGGCATTTGCCGATATCCCGAACGCAAATCAAGGCTTGAAAAGTATTCGGCACTTTACAGTTAATCAAGGGTGTTGTCGATGCGTGGCATAGGGTATACGTCCTTGCGTGTGATCTTGTTAAGTGCACGGTAATCGACGCAAAAGCGCACGAAGCCATCTTTTTTTTCGTACCAAAACAACAGAGGATGACCAAGGGCTAGCTGATGGACGAATTACATCTCGTTGGAGCATGGCAGCGACGTTTTCCTCGATGATTTCTCGCTCAGCGATAGACACGTGGTACGGGCGGCGATGCACAATGGATGTTTCCTCGGTCTGAATGCGATGTGCTGCAGTGGTAGTGTGACAAAATAACCGCTCCGCAGACGTTAGATGGAGACGACTCATTTATTCGTCATGGAGCTCAAGCTGTCCATTTCCAGCGCGTGCCTATTTCCACTTTGTCCTCTTCGATAGTCTGGCCCGCTCCAAGAGAATATTCTGCAACATCCTCCCGGGGGCCCAACATGACTCACACACTTGGATGAAGTCTGGACCTCTCCAGGTTGTTCTGATCCGGATTATTATTCAACATCAACCCAGGGGGGCCAAGGAAAATCGTATCCGCCGAGAACACAGTTCGTGTTGAAATGCTCTTGCTTTGCTACCGGAATTGCCTGTGCACTACGCCCGTCGATTCGTGGCTGTCGCACCCCTTGCTGTCTCTGGAGCCGATGATGATAAGACGGAGGGTGTTCTTGACGTGCGTTAGGCTGATGTGCTGGGCATGCAGAATTAAGAAGACGCGATGCCTGTCGTCGTGGTCGCCCGAAAGGTGGCTGGTCTAAGACGAGTTGTTCAAGTACGGCGTCACCATGAACACGCTGGCACTGACGACGTCGACGCACACGGCATTGACAAGCATCGACGTGCTTGTTCGGCGGCTCCGCGTCTTCCAAGTTCCTGCCGCCAGCAACCACGTAGTCAGGCTGATGGCACTTCTTTCCTGAGATCGAGACACCTTGCTTCCATAGAGATAGATCGTGGGGCTTGTTTGAGGTTCGTGAAGACAATTTATCGCTCCTGATGGCACCAAAACGCCACATCGAGGATATGTCTGCGTGCGTTGCAGAAGAATTGCGGCTCAAGACGAACAGTGTGCTAGAAGGGGGCTGGATGCTGTCAGACGACAAGGGTCCCTGTACCATCCAGCCAAACATTGTCTCTATTGCTGTTAGCGTTTCAGTAAGCGGTCGATTTTGCCGGTAGTGACCTTCTAATAGGCGTCTGATCCTATGATGACACTGATCTCGTCCGGTTGCCACGTACTCGGTTGAAAGTGGTTAGCTACGTTGTACTCCCGTTCGAGAAGCAGGTGCAAAGTGTTGGAGTCTAGTGGTGGGCTTGTGACAAAGCAAATTTCAGAAATCGTCAAAGCTTGTAAGGTAACCGTTGAATCGTCGAACTCGCTTCGAAGCCGCACGTTGACATGCTCGGTGCAGAGTCGCCTCCGTGACTTGGATTCTCCAGAAGTGACAAGAGATAGCTCTTCTTTTCCCACGACGGAGCACTGAAGCATCCTTGCCAGGTCTGCACAAATGTGGTGCGCTGACTGCCACTGTCCAGCAGTACACGCACGAGGAGTCGGTGGTCTCTAGACTCTGCCCAAGCTCCAGCTACCAACTTTTGATGGCAGTCTTTGTGGATGGCAATCCTTTTGGGACTATTTCGAAGTAGTTTATGACTTTGTGAACTGCGCGAAGAAAACTGTGTATTGGCATAATATTTGAACTGGTTTCAGTGTGCTATTAAGTTTTTTTCTTTTTCATATCTTTAATTTTTGGGTACCGTTCTGTATTACTATTTTATTTTTCGCTGCAGAACTTTGTGATATGGAGTAGCCAAGGCAATAGGCACCTCAACCTCTCCACAGCAAAACAGTTAAAACAGAACAAAACAGAACAGACGCTACCATCCACAAAAATACCGAGCTACCACGCATTGAAAAATTTAAGTATGTCCTCACCTACTTGATTACTTTCTCTTGAATGCCCTTGCCTTGGAAGGATCAGCCCTTTCACTCTGTGTTGGTCTGGGCAGTTTTATTCGGGCAGTGGACGTTGTCTTGGCATTTCGCATCTTCGTAAATATATGCCGTGCCGACCACAGTCTCTCTAATTTTGACTTTTGTGGCTTACCCGAAGTGCCATAGTTTTGATGAGTACTGGCAGTAGGCTTCCGTTTTCTTGTTAACTTTAAATTTCTCTTCCCTTGGCGAAATGGCATTGATTTCCTATCATCAGGTATTTCGTTGCACAGACGTGACGACTGAAATACAAAAAAATCTGGCGTCTTCGTTGTGCAATAATCCTCAAGCTCTGGTATGCCATCTTTTGGATTTCCAGATGCCTTTTGCTTTTCCTTCGTACAATTCTCTTCTAGCATGTGCACTTGAGTTGCTGTAACTGTCGTGTCATTTGCTTCATTCATAGTGTACGCTGATGGAAGTTCTAAAAGCGTGGGCCAGTTCTTTGTAAGTAGCAGTTGATCTGTACGTGCTTGGCTGCTCGTTACGGTGGTGAAATCGTAAACTTTCTGGCTTCCAGCACGTTCAGCAATTCGACGTCAATCTGAGTGGTCTTGCTTCCGTAGAACAAGATTGCTGCTGAAGAAGCAAAGGCTAGATGACGGCGCCACAAATTAAGAGTGCACGTTAGCTTGTACTTCTGTCCAAATCCTTTGCCTCATGGCCTCCAAACCAGCTTCTCGAGCGTTTAATACGCTCGCGATCTTATATTCCACTCTGACCTTGGCTACAAATCCTTTGCCTTATGGCCTCCAAGCGAGCTTGTCGAGCATTTATTAAGTCCGCGATCTTATATTCCACTCTGACTTTGGCTAAAATGATCTGGTGTTCATAAAAGTCTGCTTCCTCTATCTCTGCTTCCAAAGGATCAATGTAAACTGCGTTTTCAACCTCTTCATCAATTTCTCTGAGAAGCTCGTATTGCTCAGTCGAAGTTCGGTGAATTTTGCGCAACTCACTTATAGATGCATGGTCCATATAACGTAGGTGTTCGATATCTGCGATGACCTGCGTGATGGCCTTGCGTGTTTAACTTCACCTTTCGTAGAGGGCCTCCATAACCCGGTCCTGTGTCGGAAACGGGATAGATCACTGGCCGGCCGGTTCACGAGGCGAAGTCGGAATCAACACGGCATCCATCGCAGAAGTTTTGCACAACGAATATCTGTCACTTGTCGGTCTGAAGTTCTTAATGATCTTGTGCATACCGAGCCATCATCGTGAAGGGTGAGTCAGGACTGAGCCGAAGGAGACGTGAGGGCTTCCGTCTCGCGAGTCTCCAGACGATGTCTGCACTCACAGGGCTGCACTGTCACGATGCACGCCGTTGATCTATGGACTGCCTTGACTTGTGAATATCGGGCTGTCATTGTGAAGGGCGAGTGAGGACGGAGCCGAAGTAAACATGCGGGCTCCCATATTGCGAACCCCCAGATGATGCCATGATGCCAGATGAGTCCAGACCAGAGGATGCCAGATGAGTCCATGGGTGCCCCTAGTAGTCTTAATTGCAACCGGAGTCGTGCTGCCAGGTCAAAGCGGTGGTTAGGCCTCACACATCAGCTTTAGTGACAGCGGCTTCACAAAAGTTCTCGAGGCTACGACTGCGGTTGAAATTCGTGAAGTACGCTCCGTCTCACCTCCGATGGGCCTTCCTCCCGGGTTTTACGGCACCAAAATGTTGAGGGAATAATGAGCCGCCGTGCCCATGGCGAAGCCCACCCGTTGACCTCTTCAATCTTGCGAATGCACTGCTCTGATCTTAATGATGATGTTTCCACTGCTCGTATTCTACATAAATTTCAACAGGTAGTTCGGCCCAACGTCGAGGAGCAGGTTTCAGAAGAATCGGCGTGTTTCGTTAACAAAGCAAGCAAGCACTGCGCCTGCATAGTTGTTAAGTCATCACTAATAAGTGCTGTGAAGGAAGAGGAAGAACCAGGTTTACTTATAGAAGGGTCTTTGGTAGAGGAAGGTTAAAGTGGCGTGACGCTGACAGGCTCATCATCCACAACACAGGCTACTGCAGTGCCCCCAGGTAGGAAAACTTTCTCCGGTGTTGCATTCATAGCAATGACGAGCATGGAGCCATGGTAAAAGCGTACGACACCTGAAGCAAGGGCTACGCCTTCAGCGACGCAAGTCGATAAAGGAGACACCAAGACGTCACCGTGGTCAATGTCCTTAAAGATCAGGGTCACATTTCACTCTTGATGTGGCGGTAGTTTCAGATCTTCGCGAGCGAACAGGCGTAGTCGCTTGTAGACGACTTCGTTGAACATGGAGTCCGTAGTAGTAAGGTGCAGAACCCGTTCACTACAACAAATAGCGGCTGAAGAAGATAGGAAGTCTCACCCTATAATTAGCTGGCGAGAGCACCAGGTAAGCACAGTGAACTCGATGTAATGCAGAATGTCACCGATAAAAACACGAGCAGTACAAAGAGCAAAAAGGTCGATAGTGTTCCCCTGGGCATCGAATAGAGTGGGTTCATTATAAGGTGTCATTACTTTTTTAGGAGTTTGCACATATCATAACTAATTACAGAAACTGTAGTGCCGGTGTGCACCGAAGCGTCCACTAGAACTCCTTTCACCATAACAGAAACCATGTTGAATGGGCATGCTGGAGGAATATCAGTCCTTCTGTTAGATACTGTTTCTCCTCTGAAAACTGCAGCATTTAGTTTTCTGACCGGTTGTCAGTGGTAAACGAGGCTGGCTGAAGAGGAGAGAAGGAGCGACAAAAGGGCGAAGGTGATCGGCGTCGGCTTTAACGGTAAGTGTTCCGCGTCTGAGTCGATGCGGGTGGTGATGGACACCACTGCTGTCCAAATGAATAACGCCGGGTGTAAGCATCCCCACTAAAAAAGTCCCGTTCGAGCATGTACCTGCGACGCTCGTCCTGCTGGCGCTTGCGGCAGAAGCGCGATATATGGCCACGATATCCACAGTAAAAGCATGTTGGGCGAGACGAGTGCCAAGACGGGTAGTAGAGGGTGTTCGGCGCACTGGGTGACAGCGCACTCAAGTGGGCAGGTGGTGGGTCGGGCGGCATTGGCCGGAAGTGGACCGGTGGTGCAGCAGTAACCGACGTGAACGAAGGCAGCGGTAACGTAGAGTTTACGTCGCGAGGAGGCGTGGCTACAACTTACGTGTACGTTGGCGGGCTGGACGGAGGTGGCTGTATGTCGGCTGGACCGGTGAATGATGTTACTTTCTCCCTTGCGATGTCATGCAAGGCCATACCTGAAAGCTGTGTGACAGATGGAGAAGGTGATGAGAAGCCCATTGATTGGAGTTCTTCGCGTGTGATCTCCCAGACCATGTCACGCAGGTCCCGGTATGCTGGACGGTGTTCGCTATTGCCCGACTGCAGGCGAACAGAATCAAGTTCGCAGAGACGCTGACACGTAGAGACGACGTCAGCGACAGTAGAAAGATTCTGGGCAACAGGGGCATTGAGGCAATACTTCCAATGCCCTTCAGGATGTGACGCAGTTTGTCTGACTCGGACATCGAAGAATTGACGCGCCGGCAGAGTGCAATGAAATCCTCAATGTACGATGTGTACGACTCTCCGGGATATTGTTGGCGAGTATCTAGTGTCCTCTTCGCAAGAGTGGATCGAACGGCAGGTGTGCCGAATACTTGGCGAAGCTGCTACTTGAAAGCAGGTCAGTCGGTGAAGTCAATCTCATGGTTCAAGAACTATGCCTTGGCAACGCCCGTGAAATAAAGCGATATACGGCGGAGCTTGTTAGAGTCGTCCCAGTGATTAGTTGCGCTTACTCGCTCGTAGTTATCGAGCCAGTCCTCCACATCTTCGCCGCGTAGACCAGCGAAGATTGGGGGGTCGCGCTGGTGAATTACGATGTAAAGAAGATGGGCTTGCGGCACAGGAATGGGAGCGAAAAGGGCGTCCGCCCACTCACTCTGAGACATGTTAGCGGACTGAGGGTCTAAGCGGCAGCCTGAATTAGCTCCAGTGAGTAGACGTTGTGAGGAGAGGACTGGGATCGTCAATCCACCTCCACCACGTATGACGACGACTCGGTTGTAACGAGGTTTATTGGCCTTGAACTCGGGAACGAACTAGCGCAACGGACCCAAAGAGGAAGCTCACGTGCAAAGACGATGATGACTGTCAGCTATTACAGGCGATGATGATTAACTGCTGTCCACATGAGGATGTAGCACATGATAGATGCCTACAGTATTGGCGTTTAGCAGAGGTCACTCCTGCCTCTAATAAATATCCTGTAAGTTGGTGAGTTGTTCTTCTGTGTACTCGATGTGCACATGTATGACAATCATACGTTTCGTACGTATGGCTCCGGAATGAATAGCTCCACCAGTGAGCCAGCCACCTGCACACGTGTCAATGTTTTGGCTGAAGTAAGGGAGCTCACAGTGACCGCAAAATTTCCATCTTTGTTCACTCGCAAAGAGCGCACTTTCTCTCTTGCTGGTGCAACCATTTTCCAGGCTGAACGTTAGGCTTCACTTTCCAGAAGGTTCTAGTTTCCTATATTGGTAGTAATACCACATGAATTCCCCCAAATCTTCTCTTTTAATATGTCACTTGAGTGAAAGAATCTGCTTTATCATCAGATTCAATTTCTCCAGCAATAAAGGAGTAGGTCAATGTTCTCTCCTACTTGTTGTCCACCTGATCATTCACTCTCAACTTTTTCGCAGCGCTTGCTTAGTCCGACATGTTCTCAGCTTTCTTCATCGCCTCCAAGACGAGTGTCGGTGCCCTGATGTAAGAAACCTTGGCAGCACAAGGCTGACTCACAGATTTGTCGGTTTTCAAGTCCCTTGGTGGTAATCGTTGCTCTTGACACGCTTGCACAGGCTGGCTGGTTTCATCCACCACGGTGGCGCCGAAACGTCGGCGCTCAATGCCGTTGCACCATTTCCTGCTAAAGGGGATGACAGCTGATGCTGTGCTCTTCTTATTTGTCTTGTTTATGAGCTCTTCGTCAAAGTTTTGCTGCTTTATTTCTGTTTGGTCTCATTTTTGGGTGTGGCTCTCACATCTTTCATACAGACTCATACAGGATGCGCTGGACCGTAAAAACGTGATTAAAGACGCCTTTAAGGACCCAGCTTGGTGCTTGAAGCCGAGTTTGCGTGTAAAGTACTATACAGCAATGAACGCTCCGATATGGGGACTTAGTTCGCAGCTTTGTGTGCGGCGGGCTTTGCTTTCAAGGCTGTTTTTTTTTTCAAATTTTTGTTTGCCTTGACGAGGGGGAAAGAAAAGTTGCCGAGAGCTATTGTTTTGCAGCTACATAATAAGATGCCTTATGGCACTATCTGCACTTTCTAGTGCTGTTTTTCCCTAACTTCCTAATTAGCTTGCGTCCTCATTACCGACTGACCTAGCTTGTGAGCACGGAGATAATACGGTGAAAGGCTGAAACGAATTCAGCAGGAACTGCTCTGTGTCAAAGTTAGCATATTCAAAAATAAAAGACAATCAAAACATCTTTCAGGGACCCTTCTACTTCCGACTTGAAGAAGAAAGCCATTCGGTGTGATTAATTTACGATGCTCTTCTTATTGACGTGTAACGTTTCAGTGATTAAATATCGCTAATCCCACTTTCGTTAATTACCTGACTGTCTACATTGCTTTGGTCCTTATGAGGTTAACTTTACCGAATTCATTCTCACTCGTCTATCTTTCACTTAACATTCACCATCAACTTCCACTGTTTGATTCCAAACCCACTGAACTTGTTTTGATTGGCATCTTATGTATTCGCATTGACGCTCTTACTCGATCTTATACGGTGATCGCTCCCACAAACACATGTTACCAGAGTCACGCGAACACCACCTTTTTTTCTTGTTTTTTGTAACCTCAAAGCAGCCGGAGCCGCTGCGCAGAAATTTTTCTTGGCGTGTGCTGCTCGAGGGGATCGTGATCTATCTGACTTATGTTCTTGATAATCTCATTTTTTTCACGTTTTAGCGAAGTAAAATGATGACTCACGCAACCACGACTTGTTTGCTTTGCACAACGCTTGTAATTAGCAATCCACTAGTTCCTTATTATTTTTGTGTGCATCGCGGGATGCATGCCTTGTTCGATATTGTGTCCCTACTGCTTACTTGAACTACTTAGTGTGCACTCTATTGTGTGATGTTGCTGGACAAGTGGAAAATGTGAATTGCTACAACGTAACCAGCAGAGTTGAAAGTGTCAATGAATCTTTCACCTAATGATTGTTTTCGAACTTGGAATGCGCCCACTACGTGGCCTCAAGGGTGCAGTACCAAGAGTGCCTTTTGTAGTGGGTCAATAGCTTTAAAATGTGAAGTCATGATAATTCGATGTTTTGACAACCGATGGCAATGTACGCTTGTCCAACGCATTATTGTGGCAGTATTCGATGTTGCATTGTGAAACGTCTATTTGTGAAGCATGTTAGCGTGTGTTAGTAACGCAAGTCACTTTAACTGCATTTCCAAAAAGAGGAAGTTATTTTTCACGGTATTCACAAGCAAATGCGTGGCTGTGTGGTAAAACAATCGCTTTCCAAGGAAATGACCTGGATTCGATTCCCGTTCGCACACGAAAAATTTTATTTTTATTTTATTTGCATTTTTCTCGATTGTTTGGTCACCCAAAGATGGTAGTTTTTTTTTTTTTTGGTCACGCAATGATGATGATGTTTCCGATCACACTCGCCGATACCGTAATTTCTGCGTAACAAGCTCTTTAACGCTAGGCCGTTCAAAAAACACGAACGTGTGCACAGCCTAAATTTCCTGTCGTAGCGATACACACTGGGGAGATGCAAGTTCCGTTCGACGGTGATGATATGCAGCAGAGAACTATAAATAAATGACGTCATGGTTACGCAAGAGACAATGCGTCAACTGGTCACATGAAACGCAGCGTTTACATCGACAGCTGTCAGTGTGGAACCATATTGACCAGGCTAATATTTCTCTTAAGTGATACCTGGATAACTAAAAAAAAACTTACTTGTCTACATAGCCAAAACAATAAGTCACGTCTTTCACTTCATAGTTAAAAAGGATACAATTTAGAAACTTCTCAGCACAACATCTGATGCTGTAAAACAAAAGTGTGCTATTGTTAAAGTCGATCACTGTTATTTAAACAAAATGTTTTCTTATTGAAATAGGTGTAAAGCTACAGAAATGAGATCACAAAAGAACAGAAACATAAACATGAATGGGAAAATTATTCATTGATACAACTTGCCCACACTTTCCTGAGGCTGACGAGCAAGATTTATCCTGTATGATTATCTCAACAGCTTCACCCCGCCGCAGTGGTCTAGTAGCTAAGGTACGCGGCTGCTGACCTGCTGGTCGCGGGATCGAATCCTGGCTGTGGCGGCTGCATTTTCGAGGGGGGCAAAAATGTTGTAGGCACGTGTGCTCAGATTCGGATGCACGTTAAAAAATCTCAGGTGGTCGCAATTTCCGCAGCCCTTCACTACGGTGTCTCTGATGATCATAGGGAGGTTTTGGGACGTTAAACGGCACATATAAATCAATAATCATATTTCAACAGCTTCCATCATAATGTGTCAGTCGCTGAAAATTCGGCAGATCCCACGCACCTGGGAATCGACGTTGTTCGAAGCATGCGGAGGGAACGTGATTGTGGGGTAATTTTTTTACTGAGCGACACGTCACGAAATTACGCTAAATTTATATACAAGTGTTGCACGTACCAACATATGTAGAAGAGTTGCAGATCTTTGAATAACCAGTTGTTTCCACTTGCGCAAAGATAGCAACAGGAACATGCGTATTAGCAACACCAGAAGCTGATATGAAGCGCTGGTGCTCGCGAAGATGCTGGCCCTGGACACTGTGCATAAATCAACTTCAGCACATGGCAACTAACCACATTTGACGTTAGCCCGACGTGACGGCTGTGTCGAAGTAGTACATATCTAATGTTTATCAAATTGGGTAGGCAGCACTACCACCTCTATTGACGTTTCTCGAAGAATAGCGTCTATTTGAAAAGCAGTTCCGAGACCTGGCGTAGCTCTGTGGTAAAATGCTTCATTGCCACGCAAAAGGCTGGGGGTCGATTGCCGCTGGGACCTTACCATTTATTCTATGCATTAGTCAGGTCGACGCTACCAATGGCGAGCATTTCTTAAGGCTCGTGCGTTAAAATTGCCCACGTGTGTTGTTGTCGTTCTTATTCATTTATTTATTTGTTTGTTTGTTTATTTATTTGATTTGCATACACAGATACACAAGGACACAGAGGAAAGAGCGAGAGAGCAAGCTGGCAACTGCCACATGGAGGGGCACAACGCCTGCTCACTCTTTCGGGGAAGGGAAGAAACAGAGGAAACAAAGATTAGATGGGAAAAAAGGAAAAGAAGAGAGAAAAAAATTATGTGGACATCGACAAGCATATCTAAAAATAAAATAAAAAGGAAAAGTATTTAAAAAAGACCGTCTATAAACGGGAGGCCAGGTCCGTTTGGTTCATAAATGTAAGGAGAGCTTGGTGGGTCTTGTCGCGTCGGGAAGCACTACCACTCGGAAAGAGGTAGACGCCTAGGGTCGCGCACTCAAGTCCCAGAAATTTTTATATTCCTCAATCAGCAAAGATTGCTGCGTAGCAAATGTAGCACATTGCAGTACGAGACGCTCAAGTGTTTTGCAGGAGCCACAAGCAGCGCACAACGGACTGTCCACATGCCCTTGACGGTGTGATCGTTCACGCACCAGCAAAGAGCCCACTCTTGGTTTGTACAACAGCGCTCGGGAACTACGAGGCAAGCCACGGCCACGAAGACGGAGAGGGAACGATCCATTCACCACATGCTGGTCTGGGTGCTGCTTTAGGAGGTGTCGGCGTATAAGCAGACGAGCGTTGTCCATCGTACATAGAATTCCCGGACAGTCACAGTCATCATGGTTGCATGACGAAGCAAGGCGATCCGCCTTTTCATTTCCCGCGATACCCGTGTGCGAAGGTACCCACTGTGCAGCTTGGCATACCCCACGTGACAGAATATTGTTAATGAATTCCATGATGCTGCTCAGAATAGGGCTGTCGGTCTCCTTGCTGGTGAGTCTGTTAAGGGCACCACGAGAGTCAGTGAGGATGACAACCTTCGATGCTGGTAACCCTTCTCGTACGTGCTTAAGAGCGACATCAATCGCTGCTAGCTCGGCTGTCACCGACGATGAGGGGTGCGGTATTTTAAACAACCACCTGATATCGGTTGAAGGGCAGAAGAAAGCTGCAGATACGCTCGGGCCATCGCTGCGTACAGAAGCGTCCATAAATGCTTTCACAAAGTCTTCAAAGTTGTCAAATAAGTATGAATGGGCTAATTCGTATAGTTTCGAAACAGGTTCGTTACACTTTTTGCGTATTCCTGGAATTGACAGATGGGTAGGGAAGGTACATGGCCTGTGCCCTGTCGATGTTGGCAACTGAATGGTTTCGCCGGAGTTGCCAGTAATCTCATTGAACAAAGCCGCCATTTTACTCATTCGAGAAAGTGGGCGCTGTAACAGCCTGTTAAGGAGTGTCTTGCCATGTGGGGCTTTGTTCAGACGCTCGTTATGATGTAGTGCTCTCTGGTCAGCTTGCAGCTTTAGCGGCAACTGGTTTGCTTCAGTCAGTAGTGGGATGGATTGTGCTTCATGAGGTAAGCCAAACAGTACTCGGAGGGCAACACGATGATCCCGTTTCAGCTGGGAGATTAGGGCAGGCGGCACATTCAAGATTGGCAAAGCATACATCACGCAAGAGAGTACAGCTGATTGGTAAACCTGTAGTGCCGTCTTCTGATCAATGTCCTCACCCCTAGCAGTCAAGGCGGCTACATACTTGAACAGGGACAGCGCTTTTCGCCTCACAGTTTTAACAGCAGGGCGCCAAAAAAGGCGATCATCGATGATTACACCCAGGTAGCGATGTTAGTGTACCCACTGTATCGGTGTGTCTCCGAGGTAAAGCCTGCTAAGTCTTCGACGAGCGCATTGCCTTGGATGATACGCGATGGCAGCTGACTTCGCAGTTGAAACCTGCCGGCCAACTTCCACCAAGTATTCTGAAGTTGCATTCAGAGCTCGCTGCAATATACCATGAAGACGTGGACCATGGTATGACGAACCACTAACCCAGAATGCGATGTCATCAGCATGAATCGCTATGCCTAAAAAATGTCGTATTCTTGCGGTAATCGGCCTGAAAGTCCAGCAAGTACGCTGTTAAAGAGAAGTAGTGACAAGATGCTGCCTAGCAGGACGCCACAAATAACAGCGCGAGGTTGACTCTGCACTTCTATAATGCGCACTTTCATTCTGCGCTCTGATATAAAATCATGGAGAAAGCGCAACAGACGACCTGAAATTCCTTCATTCATCAGTGCACAAATAATCACCTGATGTGGCACCGAGTCAAACGCTTGCTGTATGTCAAGAAATAGAACGTACGCTGAATGTCTGTTTGCTCGAGCAGATTCAAGCGATGATACAAGATCTGCTATACTGTCGAGGGCTGAACAGTGGCGACGAAATCCACTGATGACATCAGGAACGAGAGTGTGCTCCTGTAATCTGGTGTCCAGACGAAACAGCATCATATGTTTCTTCAGCTTCATAACATTAGAAGTTAGTAATATTGGCCGGTATGACTTCAGGAGTTGTGCAGAGCGACCAGGCTTTAAAACTGGCTTCACCACAGACGATTTCCATTCAGCAGGAATCAGACTTGTTTGTCACACTTTGTTGTATTCGTCAAGGATACTTTGATGAAAGACCTCATCAATGTTTCGCAAGGCTCGGTACGTAACACCATCTTCGCCTGGGGTGGTGCGACGGTAACAGAGGCTAAGTGCATGACGTAGCTCTGCCAGGATAAATTCTGCCTCATCCATCTCACATGGAGGTCCATATAAAATTGGTACGGAACGATGACTGGCGTTGTCTTTTGACGTAAGACAGGTAAAAATATTGGCAGTAGCGGTGCTGGTGGGGAGCGCTCGAGTGATGGCATACCTAGTCGCGTAGTCTATATCAACGGTGACCTACTTGTTGCCCGATTTCGACTCGAGAAAAGGACCGAAACGATCTATACCAACACGGAAAAAAGGTTCGATTGGGATGGAGATCGGTTGAAGAAGTCCAGCCGGGGGCACAGTAGGTCGCTTCCTACGTTGGCATTTATCGCAGGAAAACACGTAACGGGGAACGGACCGGGCGAGACCACGCCAAAAAAAGCGGCGACGCACGCGGTCGTACATCCGAGATACACCCAGATGACCAGCAGTTGGTTCATCGTGAAGCTCGTGTAGCCCGCTTGAACGCAAATGTTTCGGCATGACAAGAAGGAGCTCAGGGCCATCTGGCTGGAGGCTACGACGATACAGCGTGCCATTAAGGAGGTCGTACATGCGAGGTGACGTGTCGTTCGGAGCAGATTCGAGACTGTCAAGAAGTTGTCGCAGAGAAGCATCACGACGTTGTTTATCACCAATCTGAAGAAACTGGGACATTGACATGACGCTGAGGCTAGGCTCGATGTCTGGTTCGACGGGCTGATCAACAGGGTAGCGGGATAAGATATCGGCGTCCAGATGGAGACGTCCAGACTTATAAGCAACCGAAAAGGAATACTCCTGTAGGCGTAATGCCCAACGACCAAGTCGTCCAGCGGGTTCCTTCAGAGAAGAAAGCCAACACAGTGCGTGATGATCTGTGATGACACGGAAAGGGCGGCCATACAAGTAACGACACAATTTCGAAACCGCCCAAACAAGAGCGAGACATTCCCGTTCTGTTATAGAATAATTGAGTTCAGACTTTGAAAGCAGACGGCTTGCGTACGTGATTACATGGTCGTTGCCCCGCTGAATTTGCGCCAAAACTGCACCAATTCCGTGATCACTCGCGTCTGTTCGCAGTTCTGTAGGAGCATCGGGGTCGAAATGTGCAAGAATAGGAGGTGTCGTTAGAGCGGTGATTAGCTGAGAGAAGGCGTCAGCTTGAGGAGGGCCCCAAGAAAATGAGACGTCTTGTTTGAGAAGGTTGGTGAGTGGCCGTGCGAGTGCTGAAAAGTTTTTCATGAACCGGCGAGAGTAGGAGCAGAGGCCCACAAAACTGCGAACATCATGGACAGAGCGTGGGACTGGGAAGTTTGTTACAGCGCGTACTTTCGCCGGGTCTGGCCGTACGCCGGCAGCGTCATCAAAGTGACCCAATATGGTAATCTGACGAAGACCGAAGTGGCACTTGGAGGAATCGAGCTGCAGGCCGGCCCGTCGAAATATGGATAGAGAGGTCGAAAGGCATTCAAGGTGGGTTGCAAAGGTAGGTGAGAAAATGATCACGTCGTCCAGGTAACACAAACATGTCGACCATTTAAATCCTTGTAGGAACGTGTCAATCATTCTCTCGAAGGTCGCTGGAGCGTTGCAGAGCCCGAATGGCATGACCTTGAATTGGTAGAGACCGTCAGGGGTAGCGAAGGTGGTCTTTTCTCGGTCCATGTCATCTACAGCAATTTGCCAGTAGCCAGATCGGAGGTCGAAAGATGAAAAGAAGGTGGCGCCATGGAGGCAATCGAGGGCATCGTCAATGCGTGGTAGAGGGTACACGTCTTTTTTGGTAATTTTGTTGAGGTGGCGATAATCAACGCAGAAACGCCATGAGCCGTCTTTCTTTTTTACTAATACCACGGGAAATGCCCAAGGGCTCGTTGATGGTTCAATTACGTTTTTCGTAAGCATTTTGGACACTTCTTTCTGAATCACTTCTCGCTCGGACGCTGACACGCGGTACGGCTGACGGTGAATGGGCGAAAAGTCACCAGTGTTGATTCGGTGAGTGACAATTTTAGTCTGGCCCAAGGAACGATCGTCGGTGTCGAAAATGTCACTGTATGGGGCCAAAGCTTGGCAGAGAGCGTCGGCCTGGTGAGGCGACAGCTCCGATCCAATCATGTTTCGAAAAATACGATCGTCTGAGCTGGGTGACCGTGAGACTGCGTTTCGATCAAGAGCAGATAGAGCGATAACACTAACATCGTCCTCTGTTATGGCAGTTAGCTGGGCTAGAGACATCTGGCAGGGCAACACTTCAGGGGTGAAACCAAAGCTAAGGAGCGGAAGTAACACACAGTTATCCGCTATGGTCGCGATGGCATAGGATACAGTAACACTGCGCGGCAGCCGAACGTCAGTAATTGGTGTAACGATATAATCACCGTCAGGATCGGGAGGGGTTGATGACAAAGACACGTTCGTGATGGCTCGAGGTGGCAGGCGAACGCAAGTGGTTGGGCTCAAGCGGCTAGTGGGCTTTGCAGAGTAGTCGGCAAAGATTGGTAGATCAAGGCTGAGGGTACCAGACGAACAATCAATTAAGGCCGAGTGTGCCGAAAGGAATTCAAGGCCAAGTATGAGGTCAAGAGGGCAGCAGGCTAGCACGGCAAAAAGAACCACGGCGGGACGACCGGCAATGCTGACACGAGCAGTGCACATTCCGATTGCTGGTACAGTACTGCCATCGGCAACACGTATTGCCTGCGTCGTAGATGGCGTCATAATCTTTTGTAAGCGGCAGCGTAGAGAAGCACTCATAATAGACAGGTGCGCACCTGTGTCAATGAGGGCGGTCACAGGAACATGGTTGACTTGAACTTCAAGCAGGCTATGGTTCGTGGGAAGCGTCAGTAGAGGATTTTCGACCGTCATTGGTATTGCAGCTTCGCCTCTATAAGCTGCAATATCTAGTTTTCCTGCTGCGGTCGTCCAGAGAAGCTCGGTGAGGAAAAGCGCCGAGGTGGCAGAGAGCGGGATTGGCGACGTAGCAGCGACGGGGAGCGAGAGCTGCGGCGACCGGACGAAGGGGCGTCAGGGTAGCGGCGACCGGGCAAAGGGGCGTCAGTGGAAGGCTCGTAAGATGACGACGAATAGAAATTGAAGGGTGCGGCGACTGAACGTCGAGGGGTCGTCGGATGCATGAGCGCTGAGGTAGAGAAAGTGTGACGTGGTTGGTTTGACCAACGGCGGCGGCAATAGCGAGAAACGTGCCCAGGCTGGTGGCAGGAAAAACATATAGGCCGGTCGTCCGGTGTTCACCATTCCGAAGGGTTACGGAAGGGCATTGTTGGAGGTGAACGGCGAGCGTGTCCTCGGGAGTAGGGCGGGACTTCAGGACGAGTCAAGGGACATGCTGATGGAAGGCCGAGGTTCGCAAACTCCTGCCTCACCACAGCTTGTATTAACGCCACTGACGGCTGTTGTTGGTCAGAGGCGAGCGTTGCGAAAACGGGTGGCTGAAGAGGAGCCGGACAGGCGGCTTCGATTTCTCGACGAACAATGCGTCTGACGTTGTCATACGTGGGGGACTGGCGGGCGACTTCACACGATGAGGTTGCGGCCGTGTTGGGCAGCCGGGTGAATCGCTGAGTAATACGGCGGCTCTTGGCTTCTTCGAACCGCCGGCAGTCTTTAATGATGGCGTCGACGGTGGCAACGTTGTCGTAAACTACAAGATTAAATGCGTCTTCTGCTATGCCTTTCAACACATGGGCCACTTTCTCAGACTCACGCATGTGATCGTCAGTCTGGCGGCGTAGGGCGATGACGTCGAGAATGTACGCGACGTACGACTTCGTCGACGTCTGTGCACAAGCCGCCAGTTGATTCCGCGCTGCGATGTGCCGCCCAATGGTGTCGCCAAAAAGGTCGCGGATCTTCTCTTTAAAGGAGTCCCAGCTCGTAATCTCCACTTCGTGCGTCTCGAACCACACTCGCGGTGGGCTATCGAGGTAAAAAAGCACATTTGCAAGCATAAGAGTCGGGTCACACCTATATCTTGCGCTAACTCGTTCGTACCGGTTGATTCATTTGTCGACGTCAACGCCATCCTGACCAGAAAATACACCGGGATCATGAGCAGGAGGTAGAACGACGTATGTAGAAGTCACGGTAGGGGCAGGTGGTGAAGACGATGATTGTTCAACCTGTGACATGGTTGGACCTATGATGATGCGGCCGTTGCGGAGCTTCGTGATGAAGACGGGGAAGTACCAAGCACCTCCACCACAAAGATGTTACGTAAAAATGACACGAGGCGTGTCTATTTAAAATCTATATTCAAACTGATGCGTATGGCGTCGACTAAGATGGAAGACAGCACGCACAACCGACAGACCACTTCCTCGTTGTCGTCTTCCGACCGCTGATACGTCAGCTACGTAGCAATATGAAAGGCAATAAAGAAAAAAACCGGTGTACCTCAATAGTGGAATAATGAGCTGTCACCCAGCTGACCCGGGTTCAAGCCCCACTTGTGCACCTTTAGTGCAAGTTTTTTTTCTTCTGATTTCGCGCTATATGGTTACGAACACCGGCGGTGGCGGACAACATGCAACTGCGTGTGACCCGAAAAGTGATCTCATAACAACTTTCACTTTAAAAAATGCTCAAAGGAAAGTTTGAAGCCGGAAGGATGGGTTTTACAGTCATTGAAGTGCTCGAATAGCAGTGGCAGAATGCAGATCACATTCCGTAAATGACATACATGCATGGGGGTTAGAAAAAACCGACATTCAACGCTTTCAGCCATGACTAACGCACGCACGCTCTATGTAGAAAAACAAATGACAGATTAGCACAAGGTGTGCTAAGAATGAAGGAAGAGCTCAGCTGGGTTGTCTACCTTACTTCTCTCTGTTTTATTGAGGCAGCAAATAAAGGAACACTATCAGCTGGTTTTTGCCATTGGCGCCACCGGTATGTTTCTTATATGTATAAGAATTTGTATAATACGTAAATGTTACATCGAAAAATTATTCAGAGGAAATGCTTTTCGAAGCACGTGACCAGGGATTCGAACCGGCAACCCCTGACCAGGGATCAAATCCCCAGTTGTTTAATCAAAGACGTCATTGAAATCTCTAGTGATTTTAATGATGTGACTAGTTTTTACGTGTTTTGTGATGGTAGCGATTCACGTGACTGCCTGGGACGCGATTTAACGCAATTTGAATAGAAAGGATAGTTGTTATGTGATGTTATGTGAGTTCCACGACTGCTTGTTAGGATATGTTATGTAAGTTTAGATAACGTAACAGGCTCGCCCATTTCAGGCAGTAAATTCACGCCAGTCAAATCGGCACATGTGTTGTTGGAGCAAAGCAGAACTTGAAGTGGACGGAGCGAACGAGTATTACTTCATGATGATAATTCCTGTTCGCAATCGCGAGCGTAACAAATAGCTTATAGAACTACGCTCTTAAAAGTAACCCCCTAAAGAAGCCAAGGAAACGAAGCCCTTCAACACACAATTGGAAGAACTAAAAGAGCAAACAACAAATTTTTTTTTATTAGCATTTGCGTTTAAGGTATACCGATATGAACGTTACGTATTCAACTGCAACATATATCTTTCCGTTAGTTCTTTAAATGTAATGAGCACTTTCACACTCGCCAACTGCGTTTAACTGCTAGGGCCCTTAATTGCTACTTTAAGCATTTCTGCCCAAGACTTTACCTTGCTTGAGACGTTCTAGAAATGCGTGAAATGACCAAATGCAGTGCATAGAAAAACTACGCTGAAATGAAAAAAAAACTGCGCATTTGTAGAATAGCTTCGTATTATGTTTATAGCCAGCGCACATAGAAGCCACCTTATTTTCAATAAGTCTTTCATCTCTTTCCTAGAGCTACACCAAGGATCGATTTAGACAAGATACCAAGCTTCTTTTTCTTGTCCCTGATTAATTTCAAACGTGCGTCGTCCTCGTTTTCGCTCCCTCTTCGTTCGCCTCCATTTTATTAAACTGCTTGCGTAATACTGCGCTTGGCACCGTACTTCAGCGCATATGGGATGAAACTGTGGAATTGCTCGTGTTAAGGCTTTAACGGCACTTTTTTAAACAAAGGCGCCTCTAAGCAGCGCCAACAAATTTTGTTCGCACGGTCGGCGAATTTGCCAATGCAGCGATGCTTTCTTTGTACTCATATGCTGCTATCAAAAAACTATACGCTTTCATATCTAATACCCTTTCGACGTTTTTTTCTTGTTTTAAAACAACTGTAAAACTGATGCCCTGATATTGTCAAAAAACTGTGTGTGAGGATTATATTCAAGGCACAGCGTGAGGTGGACAGCAAATACACACGATTTTTTTTACAATGCCATAAAAAGCAAGCTAAATGGTGCAGCTGGTAGAAATCGTCAGACGAAATCAACGGAGGCAGTCAATTTTGAGAGAAAAAATAACAGCTAACTGCAAAAGATGGTCTCACATCAAATAGAGGCATTGTCCGAGAAGCAGTAGAAAAAAGAAGATGAATACACCTCAAAGCCTTTCTTGTAGTTTTGCGTCCTCTAATGCCCAAACATTGAGTGAGATCTTTTTGTTGATTGCTCGTGCAGTATACGTCTCTAGTCATACTCTAGCCATATCTGTCCGGAAGTAAGCTTTGAGGCATTTGAGAGAACTAGTCTTTACTCAATATACACACGTGCATTCTTTATTATTTCAATGAATAATCGTGCTTTGGTGCATCGACAAATATGTGGTATAAGATGTGATTTTGCCGACTGGTGAAATATCTTCAAGCACTATTGCGTTCCTGGTTGCGCTGCTTCAAAAAACCAAAACAAAGTAGGCTTAGGGAGGCTTACAAGAATATGTCATGCACTTTAGGCTGGATGCATTGCTAAAGCGATTTAACGTAAAGTGCAGCAAATGGGGCTATCGAAACTTTTAATGCAGACAATCTGAAGAACGATTCCTCCTCCTACGCAAGCTTGAACCACCTTTCATGATTTGCAATTCTAGAGCCTTTAATGGATCGACTTACAAGTCTCGATGTCTTTTTCTTTCTCACTGGTTTTAGCTTTCTGCGCTGTAATATTTAAAAGGAGGGATCAAGCGAGTGGTTCTAAATTTTCGAGCATTAAAAGTGAGGGGCTAGCACACGTTATTGGGCCACCGCTCGTGTCTTCTAGCACAATAGTGGACTTTGTCTTTAGGTTTTAGGCGATGTGACCATCAACTTTCTGTGGCTAAAGCGGAGCGTAGTACTCGATAGAATGAGATGTGAGGATGCACTGAATCATAGAGAATTTATACGAACTGTGTATTGCTGCCAAAAACAATAAAAAGTGAAATTCATGAATTTGATTCATATTTGTTTTAATGATAATAATATATGGTGTTTAACGTGCCAAAACCACCATGATAATACAAAAGACGCGTAGTAGTAGGCTCCGGTTATTTTAAAAAATTCAGCCGTCGTGGACCAAATTTCATCCCAAGTTCTTCGGGTCAGCATTCGGGTGCCATAACCACTAGACAACCGTGGCGCCGGGGGTACCATTTTTTTTTATTATAAGACTCATTTCACCTCATCTGGGGCGCAACTCGCACATGTTTCATGCACAGGGACTCGCTCTCATTGGACCACAAACACGCATCTCGAAGGTACATTACAATGTTCATGCCTGCCTATGGCGTATCTTACGAGCCCTACAAGCCTATGAACTTTCTAGGTATTTCTACAAAATACCGTATTGCGTACCAACGGCGTATACGTATGGCAAAGTTTCGCACGGCTATGATGCATCCTACCTTATGGCATACCTTGGCATACTTGCAATGAAATATGCCTGTCATCGCTATCTACTGAAAAAGTATTGTATATACGGACAACGGAATTGTAACAAGCTTTTTTGTGATCACTGATTATAACGACTTACGGTTTCTTCAGAAGAGCGTACCGACGGTGCCAACAATCAAAGGCAAGTTAACCGCAAAAGCGTCACTTTTTTTATTTACATACTGCAGTCCGTAGACCAAGCAGGAGGGGCACAAAAAGGGAGCATAGCGAAAAATGCGAACAAGTTATACAGCAAATTAGAACACACAAAGCTACTGAAAAAGAAGTCATACTAAATAGGATGCTTAGTTATATATATCTAGAAAAAAAAAGCGAACAAACTTCTAGAAACAGTTTCAAGCACAAAAAAGTAAAGCTACACAGTTGAAATAATAAGATGAGGTAATCTAGCATTGAAATATCAACAGTGTTGATTACACAAAAAGATGCATGTAGTTTTCAAAGTCTGAAATGCCACGTTCAGGAAAAACATTTGAAGGCAGTGCATTTCATTCGCTAATGGTTCTCGGAAAGAAGGAATGTTTGAAAAGGTTACTACGTGCAAAGTAAGGTGTCAGATCATGATTGTGAGCATGCCTGGTTTTCCTGGAAGAAGAGGGAGAGATGTATTTACTGGGATCGATATTAAACTGATGAGTACGAAGCAGGAAAAGAAACTTGAGTCTGGCGATAGTTCTACGCTGTTTCAAGAGCGGAATGTTGTTAGTAGCCATAAGTGATGAAGGTGAATCAAGATTGTGATAGGCATTATAGATAAATCTTACCGCTCTCCTCTGGACCATTTCAAGTTTATAAACATCCTTTTTAAAATACGGGTCCCAGGCTACGCATGCGTACTCTAGACGGGGTCAAATAAATATATTATATGCAAGAAGTTTGATCTGAGTTGGCGCATTTTTTAGTTTGTGTCTAAGACACCCTAGTTTTCTAGAGGCGGAGGAACAAGCGTCGTCAATGTGGTTTTTCCACGACAGTCGATTGGTAATATTGACTCCCAAGTATTTAAAATTGCTCACTTCGATCAACGGATTATTATTTAAGGTGTAGCGTGATGCAAAAGGGGTAATTTAATTTGAGATACGCATATAGACCGATTTACTAATGTTTAACTCCATCGACCAGGTATGGCACCAATCGGAGAGAGATTTTAGGTTGTTCTGCAAGCACTCTTGGTCCCTTTCACTTTTAATTGGCTTGTAAAGAATGCAGTCATCTGCAAAAAGCTTTAGGCTTATGGCGGAGGTGTCAACTGATGAAACGATGTCATTGACAGAGATGAGAAACAAGACAGGGCCAAGGACACTGCCTTGTGGAACTCCCGAGGTTACAGGTAGAACCCCAGAGCAGCAGCCCTCGACCTGGCGGCTGGTAAGGTAGGAGCGGATCCAATTAATTACAGTAATGGGTAGGCCAATGTTTGAAAGTTTGGTGAGTTTAACTATGGCAAACACAGTCGAAAGCTTTTCTAAAATCTAAGAAGATATCTATTTGGTCGCCCTTATCAAGTGCCATTGCAAAGTCGTGAATTGTGGTGACAAGTTGAGTGGTAGTCGAGAGGCCCTTCCTAAAACTATGCTGGAAAGGAGTCAAAATACTGTTTTCTTCAAGAAATGACATTGTGTAATGCGTGATGGTATGCTCAAGAAGTTTACAAGGACCGGAAGTTAATGATATTGGCTGGTAGTTTTCAACATTTAGGCGATCACCTTTTTTAAATACGGGAATAACACGTGCCGTTCGCCAATCATAGGGAAGAATTGAATTATGAAACGAAAGACGAAAAATATGGGTGAAGACATGCGCGATAGGTTCGGCGTAACTTTGCAAAAATGCATTAGGTATGCCGTCGGGACGATCGGAAGATTTAGTCTTACCATTCAGTAACAGTGAAAGGACACCTTCGACAGTTATGAAATCGGCAGATATAGTAAACAGAGAAATAATGTTTGTGTCAGCATGATCTCCCTGAGTGAATACTGAGTGAAAATACTGATTGAATTGGTTTGCAATTTTGACTGAATCGTTAACAATACAGCCATTTACTGATATCTCGGTCAGTGTTTTGTGCGCATCGCTCAAGTACCGCCAGAATATATCCGGGTTAGTTTTCAAAAAGTTAGGAAGCGAGTGGTTGAAGTATCTTGCCTTAGCTTCGCTTAGCCGAGTTTCAAGCTGGGCCTTCAACGAGATAAGTCTGCAGGGTATTTTCTTTTTTCTAGCTCCTTTTAGCTTGCGGTGCAAATGTATGATATCTCTAGTAATCCATGGGTTATTTTGTTTTTTCCTAACCCGTTTGCTTGGCACAAACTTATCAGCGCAGTAATGTATCGAAGTTTTTATTTCGTTCCAGGCGATCGGCACATCATCAGAAAGATTATTACATAAGAACCACAGATAATCCAAAATGGCCTGGTCATCCGCCTTCGAGTAATCCCTATTGACATGTCTGGTCTCCATCGGTGTGCTTTGTTTACACCAATACCGAAGGATAAAAATACTGCTTTATGGTCGGAAATGCCATCTTCAATAGAGACCGTGTATTTGCATACATCGGAATTTAAAAAGACTAGGTCGAGTGCAGAACGGGTGTTTCCAGCCCCTCTGGTGCACTCATTAACAATCTGCACAATATCGCACATCAAGGCAATGTCAGCGAGAGGGTTTAACGTCGTTACATCAGAGCCAGAGCATGGAACGCGCCAGTCAACATTGGGCAAGTTAAAATCACCTGCAAGAATCAGACGATCATTTTTAAACGTGCACATGTGGTCATATAGTCTAGACAGATATTCATGTGTTGAAGAGGGTGGTCTGTAGACGGCACATACGGTGAAGTAATGGCCCCAGCAGCTTACGTTAAGGAATAAACTTTCGTGCTCATGAATTTGTTGAAGGGGCCAAGCACTAATACAATCTTTGAGAACTATTGCTACACCATTACCTCTTATTGGCCGGTCACGTCTGAAGATTTGATATCTCGGAGGAATTAGTACTGAACCATTTATACCTTCGTGCAGCCAGGTTTCTGTGATTATTATAATGTGAGGGTCGTGGGTGAGTAGAAGGTACTCGAGCTTTATTTGACAGGCTTTGCCGTTTACGTTAAGCACTCTCAAACTTTTGGACACACACTGTCGAGCGGGTCAATCAGAACCTGTAGCTTGCGGATTAAGGGCTACACGCACATTTTTGGCTTCATCCCAGCCAAAAAGTTTGCCATCAATTTTGATCTTGTCGTGAATAAGAGTAACCCGTTTCCTGCTGTCACGTTCAGCTTTTGCACTTTCTCAAAGCAGGCGGCGCTTGCGCCGCGTGCACTGGCTATAATCATTTTGCACATACATATTGAAGCCCTACAATTTATTTGAATTCTTTAAGACTTCTTGTTTCTCCTGATGATCTTGAAAGTAAGCTATGACAGGCCTACGACTACCTTGGCGGCCAAGACGGTGAATGCGGGCTATGGACTTGCACTTCACTCCAAATGTTTTCTCGAATATATCGGTTACAACAGCAGTTCGAAGACAGGTGTCATTTTCATTTGTGTTTTCGAGAACACCATGAATGATAAGGTTTGCCCGACGGCTTCGGTCTTCGAGATCAGTTAACTTGGAGCTCTGCCATGACAGCACAGTTTTGAAGGAAGCTGCAGTGGATTCAAGAGCTGCAACTTCCGGTGATTTATCTTTAAATTCCTGTAGTTTGGCTTCAATTGCTCGAAATCGCAAGTCCATGTCGCACATTATTTGTTCGTTCATCGATTTTATTAGCAGTATTTCAGCCTTCATATCTGCTTGGCCCTGAAGAATACTGTGTAATAAATCAGCGTTCGTGGGTCCTGGGTTTGTCTCAACGTCAACACAGAGTAACATTTTGCATTCACAATAGCACTCATATGCAATACTTAAACAGGTGCTTGGGCACGGCACAACTACTAACACGACTTCATCACTAGTTTTTATGTTGGAAGCAGAGTAGCTAACCTGTACAACGAAGAACAACTTCGTGGTCAGCAACATGGTTGCTGTCGTCTCGTTGTGCCCACTGTCGAAGAAATGCTGCAGTGGATGCTTTGTAGCCTCGGTCGCTGATGACACGGACATGCGCAACGGTCGCTGCGTCGGAGCGTTTATACAGAAGGTCAGTATCGGCATCCGCACATGCAGATCTGCCACGGAAAGGTAGATGGTGTCAACCGGCGGCGCGCACGTGTCATTCGTGCTCGGTAATCCTGTGACCGTCAGCAGCGAAACCTGTACAACGAAGAAGAACTTCGTGGTCAGCAACATGGTCGCTGTCGTCTCGTTGTGCCCACTGTCGAAGAAATGCTGCAGTGGATGCTTTATAGCCTCGGTCGCTGATGACACGGACATGCGCAACTGTCGCTACGTCGGAGCGTCCATACAGAAGGTCAGTATCGGCATCCACACATGCAGATCTGCCACGGAAAGGTAGATGGTGTCAACCGGCGGCGCGCACGTGTCATTCGTGCTCGGTAATCCTGTGACCATCAGCAGCGAAACCTGTACAACGAAGAAGAACTTCGTAGTCAGCAACATGGTCGCTGTCGTCTCGCCGTGCCGACTCAACCTGTCTTTCAACCTGTCTGCAAGCACAATTAACGTTTTATTCCCAAAAGCCCGCCCCTTTTTTTTCCTGCCTCTAGAAGTGCGCCTAATACCACATGAATGTATTACCGTTTTACCGCGTTTTCTGGCGTAACGATTGATATTCAGTGGGGAAGGAAGTGATTTGTTTTTTATCTTCTCCTGAGACGCCTTCCTTACAATTTTTCGAAAGCTGTTTTCTTTTACAACGAGCCTTTTTCCCCCTCCATCTTTTCATTCTTGTGCTCGTCGCGACGTAAGGCTCTTTTTGACCCGAAAATTTGGTGCTTGCTGTTTCGATGGTGCGAAAACGATGACCATGGGCTGTTTTATAGTATAAATAAAGAGTTTAGCATTCACTGTTTAGAGAACAGCCAGAGTTACACATATTAACATGAAGGCAAGCTTTGCCAGTTTTTGTTTTTTCAAGATCGCTTAGCTTGTTTAGCAGGTCCTAACATTCTGAAAATAAAACGCCCAAACAAGCGTGATAGAAAAACAAGTGCGTGTTGGGCGAAATGCCGCACATCATCTGCACACACAAAAACAGAGCGTAGATTTATGCAGATAGTACAGAATAACTATTGTTTAAATATTAAGCCGTTCGGCTTTTTTAGGCTGCTTCGGTGGAACGACGCATTTTTTCTAGCAAGATGGAGATTTCAATAACATGGCGATATCCTCCATAGCTATAGAGTGTGTTTGCACGTTTTCTAACATCTATACCAGCTTCGACGATGCAAGAACTAATGGAGAAGCACGTAAAAGCGATGAATAGATCATGCCTGTTCATATATATATATATATATATATATATATATATATATATATATATATATATATATATAAGATCTAACAGACAATAATGCCAAGGAATGTATAGAACAAAATGAAATGTAAATAATAAAAAAGAAAAGTGGGTGAAAAAATAAGCAGTAGTGAGTGGTTGGTTGGTTATTTCACGGCTGGTTATTTTTTGACCCACTTTTCTTGCTTCCTATTTACATTCCATTTTGTTCTAATCACTTCCCCTATACATTCCTTAGCATTATTGTTTGTTAGATCTCACTATTATTGTGTCAAAACATGGAAAAACGAGCCCTTAGGTATACACTTCTTTCGCTTATATATATATATATATATATTTATATATACATACAATCAGATCCAGACACCTATCACACTACCGAAGAATGAGCACTACACCACGTTTAGAACGTTCTTCTGATAACAGTAGACTATGCAATGTTAGCGAAAATTTCTTCGTCCGCTTTCCAATCTACAATAATTAAATACATCCGTGACAAAAAAAAAATGTCTATAAATGGCGTACTTTATTTTATTCGCCCAGTTTTTCTCGAAACTGCCTGCGCACTTCCTCTTCTAGAGAGGAAGGGTTGCTGGTTACTTTTTTTTTTGTGAAGCCCTTACTTGCCGCCTACATAATGTCACGTGGTCATGAAGAAAGCTACAGAAAGGCTGGAGGTACGGAAATCTTCATTTGGGTGAACTTGTGCCCGGAACTCAGATAGCAGAGATAGACGCTGCGCACCGACAGTGCCAATAACAGTGGTCGGCCTTCGATTAATGTGATCTACGGCCAGGCGCGTTGACAATATTACACGCGGCATAGAACGTTCGAGCCTTATTGCTGGTTTCCGCGTGAGTTCGGAAATGAGCTCTACGGTTCACGTTTGGGGACTCGATTGCGTCCGAAGATCGTAAAGCAATATGACATGTACCCCTACATACGGGCATGGTTTGCGCAAGGCAGGGGTTATACATGCAACGGATCAAAAGGATGGTGCAAGGGAATATCCGTAGTAATAGATACACGTTAACTCTATTTTGAAGAGTCACTCTTGATATGACTCCCCGAGGGTTTACCAATATTAAAAATAAAGATTTTTTTTCTTTGATATGTGGCAGGTGGGTAGTTTGCAGAAGGAGTATCTGCTTTCTCAAATTGAGGAAGACCTTCTTTGAGAGCGGCAGGCGGTTAAATAGAATAGCTTCTTCTGGGCTATCCTATACACTGGAGAAGTTGTGAAAGAGAAGCGAATTTGAAGAGAATAGCTTGGTGAGCTACTTTGTATTGCAATCTGTGAACAGAAATATAAAACAAACAAAAAAAAAGAAATGAGCGGTGATTACGGCGACGCGTGTGAGACCAAACCACTTAGTGAAAGGTATTCGCAAAGGTCGTGGACTTCAAGATGCTGCCACATGCCTCCAATGTTTTGAAAGCCGAAGAACGACGAAGACACAATATCAACACAAAGTAACCAGTGTCAAGGCGGCGCTTTTGGCTTTTGTTGCGAGAAAAGTTGCCCCGTCTTGTCCATTAGTAAGGGGCTGGTGTTAATGTTCAGTGGCAAGATGCACGGAAACAAACATTGCATGAACCCAGATTCATGAATGTTGCGGTTAAAGTTGAACGAGCTGCATAAACTGAGTAGTTGAAACAAACGGAGGATCCCTTATTAGACATGAAAGACCTCTCTTAATGCTCTCCTTTTGACACAGACGGCATGCCCTACCGCCGAGAGCTCAAATCCTAATGAACAGAGTGCAATGTCCCCGCTACGAGCATAGGCGCTGACTTTTATCACGATCACTGATGATGCAAGGTACACGGCTTCATTAAGAAGCACAGAGTGTCGTTTCGTACTGTCGCCGACCAGGGCTGACACTGGCCGCCAGAGCTTTTGATGACTTTTCCTACAATTGCCAATTGTCAGAACAAAGCGTATTAGGACACTGACAGAGACCGTCCTCGCCACGCAAGGCACTGAGAGCGTTGTTGCGCTTTCTTGCAGGCAAGTGGTCTTAGAGACAGATTGTTTGCAGTGGCGTCCATTGTACTGTTGTCCTTCTTGCTTTTTTTATTTAATGGCTCTTTTCTTTATACTTTTCTTACCTTTACCCCATTCCCCAGCACAGGGTAGCCAGGCAGAGTGAGAACTTGCTAGCCTTTCTGCCCTTTCTCCTTCCTTCATACTCCTACTCTTTTTTTGTACAAGTGTATAGCGAGACTGTAAAATATTTCCAGGTGTGCAGCTCGGGAGTCACCAGACCAAGTGAGCCTAATCTATCCGAGTGACTAGCAAAGTTCATATATGTTCTCCTGAGACTCGGGGAAAAGTTTAGGCAGAAGGATACTTTTTTAACATGTAGAATTGCATCTTTGGAGTGAGAAGATGAAAAGTGTCACGTAGTTTTTGTTTTGTGTATTTTTTGTGCAATTAGCCACCGTAAGTTGTCCAATATATTTATATTGAGACTATTGGGCTTACTTTACAACATATGGTACTGCGTACCCAAATATGTTTTTTTCGTGTTATTTGAGTTTTACATACATGAATTATTGCTTATTCGCGATGACGCACAATGGTTTTATATAAAATTGACCAACTTTCTAAGTGTCAGCCACAAAAAACACTCACCCTTGATCTCAACATTTACAATGCTCCTGAAAACGTGAAACAATGCAACAAATTTGATACAATTCACTAAATGTCTGCAAGAGTCAAAGTAGCAGTCAAAGAAGGACTACCAAGGAGAAGCCAAGCGCTTCAAAAGCCATTGCGCACTTTGTATATTGGACTAATTTCCCAATAGTCCTCAAAAGAGCTAGTTGGTATCGGGATGGTGTTACTTAGATCCTTGCTGTCCATCTTAATTTAAATAATCAAACTCATAGCCGCTAAACATCACTTGTTGCCGCGAAGACTGAGAACGAATACTTAGACTAATGGACTAATTTGTAGTTTATTTAAACTTGTGTCGGTTCAATTTAAGTCAGATGTTATTCCAACTTCATAGCTTAAAACCAAAATCAATTTGCTTCCTTTTTTTTTCAATGCTTTAAGGGCACTAAAACGACACCTTACAGAGAACTCGACCACATTCCAATCTGTTCAAGAGAAAAAAAATCAATAATTATGGCCTTTGCCTATGGATCACCTGTGGCAGATGTGATGCGTAATGTTAGGTATCAACACCGAGTGAACACAAAACGCTCTCCCCCACCTGGTTAGCCTTAGCACCATTGTATGCTTTGCATTAGTCCGCTATTTGCCTTTCTTCTATTGCGAATGTTATACATAAGCATGACTTCCGAGAAAATGATGCGCCGCTCGAGAATTTGGGCAACACACCTTTTCAAACGTCTTCAGTGTTGTGGGATGTCTTTGCCACACCAGCCATTCCACCACTCTCCCTCGCATCCTCGGACAGCACACATTCACGAACGTCTTATAGAGCCTGTGCGGAATGCGAAGAACTCGTCGGGAAAATTGGAGCATTCCAGTGACTGACGATTACGCAATCGGTGTGCAGCTTGTGCAATGGTGTGATGGTATATGTCGACTCTGCTATTACGTAAAACCTCCGCAGTCACCTTCACCCGACTTTCATTAATGGCAGCTATGTCAGTCATGTCGCTGAAGTAACTTTGTTTTCGCTTCCACAAGCCTCTCAAGTTGCTTTTATCTACCACAAATCTCGTCGAATGTCCTTGGATTGGGCGAATAGTGCGTAAAAAAAGACTGAAAAATGTCAGGTAGTCTTGGTCTTATTTCCAATGGTTATGGTTTCGACCAATGGATCGGTCTTCGCTAGGGTTTGCATATATATATATATATATATATATATATATATATATATATATATATATATATATATATATATATATATATATATATATATATCTATATATATATATATATATATATATATAAATTATTTACGAGTTTTCAGTACATTTGAAGGAAATTTTACGTTTTGCCAAGGACTTTTGGATATTTACGGGGTTATAACAATATTCTTCAGGCAATAAACTTTCCGCCCATTGGAATACAAGTTTAAACATAAACTTTGTAATAGTGGGATGCATGGTTTTCATTGGGGTTAGCAGGTTACCTTGCGTGCTTGGAGCAAGCTTGAGGCGAAAGAAGGAAATAAATACTTGCGGGTTCTAGCAGTATTTGTAGCAAACATGAGCTGGCTCAAAGCTTTCAACAAATAGTGTCACGTAAGCACACTGCGCTAAGGCGTTCTCCTGTGCAACGCCGCGAAGACTTGAATCCACGCGGAAAGACCCATCAAAATCTGGTTTTACGTAAGATCCTGCATCGACATTCTGTTCAGTGACGCTAAGGATCACTTCTTATCTCTTTACTAGTTCAACGATGCGTGTGCCGCTTCAACCCGAACAAACAACGCAGCCAATAAATGGTGATGTACCACGGTGAGTGTAAAGAAAACATGAAGTGTGAGAGTGAGCAGGATGTGGCTGGAGCGGAGCGCAGTAGTTTGACAGTGTAGTCGCCTCTTACGTCACTGGATCGACGAGCGGCGCCCTAACGCGGTTCAATTACGGCTCATGTAGGAATGGGTGGCCTATAAGACGTGATATGAAATCTGCTTAGAAGTCTGCAGCCTGTCGAGACGAGCCGCACACGGCCGGGCATTGGCTGGGCCCGCAAGAAGCCACCTGCTGTCACTGGAGCACGGATCTCTCCCTCCCTATTTTATCTCCGGCTATGCCTCGACACACGCTTGGTTATGTGCCGCACGTTTGGCGTCCATAACATCTCCCGGACAACCGACTCAGGCCGTCAGCCGTAAGCTGGCAGAGGCAGCTGGCCGATTCCACGCGCTGCCATTTGTTTCGCCCGACATGCGCGCACTGGCGCATTCTCTTGTCACGCCGTCATTATAATGTACCGTGGACCTTAGCCCCTTACACGACAAGGAAGACCTTGGAATCGAGATCACGGCGGTGTCGAGGCGGGTGTGAAAGGCGAGGGCAGCCACCGTTTGGCGACCGCTTTCGGTGAAGCGGCGTTTGGTCGGGTCGGAAGAGCACCACGACATCGAGAAATCGTGGCGGCTTACAACGGTGATCCATGATAGTTCGCACGATAGAGAGCAGTTTTTACAATAAAAAGGCGAATGATACACGAACTTTTTCCACATATCTTCGAAAGCCGAGCTGGTTCGTGCTTTCTTTTAAGGTACATTTGAATATGTCCTGTACACGGGCTTGTAAAACGAAGTGCATATTAGCGTTTTTTTTCTGCTATTAAACACCTTTTAGTGCATATTTACAATAAAATTCGCTACTAGGGTGAAGAATTGCAATTTACCACTGAGAACACTAATCTTTCGTGGAATTGCAGTAATGCAAGGAAGTGCCGCGCAATTCAAATTCTCAAGACCATGCCATATACGACCACGGATACCACTTTATCACTTTCTCTCGGATGGCGACATTCTGCCTGGTGAAAGAGCGCAAAGTTGGCAATGTTTCTCCGTCATGTTAGTTTATTTTGATCAATAGCAATACATCTGCACTGTGTTTTAAAATGGCATCACGTATAAAAATAATTGATTTAGTGCTTGAAATTAAGTAGGAGGTAAATGAATTTGCAATAGTAAGAGAAGTTGGAATATGAAGACGCTTCCCGAGTTTCCTCTACAAAGCAGAAGAAACGCCCATTCTGAAGAGAGGTGAGGAATGCAAATTACGTAAACAAAAAAAAAGAACAAAAAAGACAAGATAGAGCGTTTTTAGTTTTTTTGATAGTAATTATTTTTTTATTATTTTCTAAAACGAGCTGTCACATTTTTCATAAATGGGTAGCGTAAGAACAAGACAGAGAACTTACTGTAAAAATTAAGAACTTAAGGTAATATTAGGGAGCAAAAAACGCTTTCATTTTGTACACAATGTTCGGAGTTCTTAAGATTATAGACGGTTTTTGTAAAAGGACACTACCGCAGCCTTCTGCAAAGGAAACTCATGGAATAGAATTTAAAAAATTAAACAAAAAAGAACACACACGTGCATCCACATACGCACTGTAGGAATGAACTCACACACGCCACACATACTCGCGTTCACAAAAAAGCAGGTCACAGTATATGAAGGCCGTTCTGTATTATTAAGCGCACCACCGCGGTGGTACAGTGGCTAAGGCACTCAGCTGCTGACTCACAGGTCACGGAATCAAATACCGGCTATGGCAGCTGCATTATTGATGGAGGCGAAAATGCTGTAGGCCCGTGTGCCCTGGCTTGTGTGCACTTAAAGAACTCCAGGTGGTCAAAATTTCCGGAGCTTTCCACTACGGCGTGTATCATAATCATATGGTGGTTTTTGGACGTTAAACCAGACATATCAATTAAACCATTGTGTAATAAAACAGTTATGTACTACTTAAGTACATTTCGCAGGCACGGCAAACAACTACGGCGCAAGTGGTTGCAAAATAACGGCCGATGGTGTCACAATGCCCATATCTTCTTCTTCAAAAAATAAAAATAAAAACGAAGGGCAAAACTTTGTGTGCAAGTAACGCTGAAGACAAAATCAAACCAAGCAATACAAGGTAATGAAAATGTTTTTATTACCACTTTCATATCACCAAGAAAATTTGTACAAAGTTCATCCAGGTATTTGGATAGACAAACAAGGCGCTCCTGAAATTAGCGTATCATTTGTCATTAAGCGAGCACAATTTTTTTATACGGCAGAACATGCCTCTTCTTGCAAAATAAGACGTTAAAGAACCCGCATCCCAAGTTTGGCGGTTTAAAATCATACTCCTGCTTTACAGCATTGTGTAGCTAACAGGTTCTTTTTTCCTTCATGTTAAGGAAACTACCGACAAAGTGGAGCATACATTCCTGCTGCAGCGATAAAAATTTCCTTTTTCCTTTCTTTGTATTACACTTTTCTTGGTTGGATGTATCATACCACTAATTTCTTTCCTCACTTAAATATTTTTGTACAACAAAACGTTACGCAGTAAATTTTGTAACAAGTTGAAAGACTCGCAAAAAAAGGCACATGCTTTTATTCGATTTTCGGACTTCATACATTGCGTAACAGAAAGATTATATAACACTGTATAATACGGTGTCATCGTTTGATAACACTTCTTTACCATTAATGATGCAACATGTTCCTAAACCACTAAAGGGAAGTTCGGTCACCATCAGATGTATTGAAGCAGCCTTAGTGTAATTTTTTCGGTATGCAGTCAGCGTGCGCTGCACACAAGAATAAAGATAAAGCCTTTTTGAATTTCTCAGTAATGAGTTAAAAAAATTAGTCAATAAATTTTTATCAGGTTTCAGAACAAAATTACTAATCATGAGAAGCCACGTCTACTTCTTTTTGCTTATTGTTCAGTTGAATACGTGTCTGAAAGTTGCGTTTCAAATTCTCTGCTGTATTGAATAATCAGAAAATTCTCACATCTTTGTTTGTCTCATTATGAAGTACCTAACTAAGGCTGAGAGTCGGTGGATCACAAGTGGATGAAAAAAAGTGGGGTCCAACTCCATACTGCGGTAACTGGAATTATAACGACTGCGTGCGTGTAGTTATATTATAACACTACAATATTGCGGCTGCAATTGTTCATGTATGAGAGACCCTGCGATATGAGACTGGAGCCATGTCCTGCACATTTGACAACGCAGAACTCTTTGTTATAATGGTACCATATTTTTTTTTCACCATCGGTACAATACGTCGTAGCTGAATCAAGTTAGACATAAGAGCGTGTCCGTGTGGGCCCTCTAAATAAAGTCAGCAAATGCGGCAGGGAAGTCTAGGACACACATTATAGAGAGTAAAATTGAAAACTCCATAAGAATAGATCATGCGTAAGGGGTTTAAGAAGTGCACAATGTTTCAACTGTTTAAAAACGAATTGTTCACGTTCACTTGCAGTTCATCAGCTCACTATATTACCAAAAAAGTAATAATAACTATCCGAGTTCAACACCCAGAAACCACGATATTATTACGAGAAACGCCGTTGTTGAGGCATCTAGAAATTTTGACTATCTGGCTTCCTTTGACATGCACTGATATGGCACAGTACACGGACCTCAAGCGTTTTGACTGCATCAAAACGTAGTCGCTGCGACCCGTATTCGATATCGCGACCTTAGAATCAGCAGTCGAGAACGATAACCACTACACCAGCCTGCCGATTACGTAAATGGAAGTACTACCGTCGAACATAATGGGCTGTGCAGTTTTGTTGAGCAACAGGGTAAAGATCTTACGTTCTTGCCTTTAACTAAAGAACCAGCCATCCAGATCAGTCTTCAATCATCATATTGAACGATCACTTTCGCGTGAAAGCTAAGGGAAATCTACGGATTGATTTGCCCCGATATTTGTAAACACACCAAAAGATGATAAAAGTGCAGTAGAAAAGACCAGCCATTTTTGTACGTTTTTTATGCACTTGCGCGCTGGCAATTGCGCTCACCATAATTACGCTGGTGTACAGGGAAAAAAGATGCTGAGCCCGTTATGAATAGAGCCTCAGAGATGTCATAAAAAAATACGTTATAGTTCCAATTATAACGCTGTTTATGCGACTGTGGGTGGTTTAGTTTAGCAGGTCCTTATAGTTAGACTTTTAAACTGCCTTTTATAAAACCTCACCAAAAATGTGGGGCGGGCTGCTGCTTATTGCTTTATTTAGGACAGTTTTCTGTACGTATTAACACCAGTGAACAAAGAAAATGTTCATTTGTACCTTTATTCATACTTTTGTTAGGCCGGACCACTTTCTTATAGTTACGTGAGCAGGAAAAAAACGAGAAGCAGTGCGCTGCAATTCAAAATTGGAGGTAGCTTCTGGGAGCAACCAAACTGAGTTAGTCCAGTGTTCTTATTTCAACTTTTCTTTCCCTTACCGTGTCTTAGCATTTTCTTTTGCAGTTTAACCTGCTAGGTATTTACTGTTGGCAAGCCCACGAGAGGGAGACAGGAATTTAGATTAGCCAATGAGATTAGGAAAACACGATTAGCGATCGTCCTGTTTCCATATCTTCTGTGTCTTCATTTTGTGCGTGGCCCACTATGAATAAGTTCCAACTCACCCGACTTTTGGTTCTACTACAGAGATTAAGAAGTTTGCGGGCACAGTGTAGCAGCAGCCAGCCCAGTACCGGTCTGACTGATGAAACATAGGGCAGAGGCCTTTTCTCTGCTGTGGGCATAGTCACTGATTGAGTGATACGTAGGGTTTAACGTCCCAAAACCACCATATTATTATGAGAGACGTCGTAGTGGAGGGCTCCTGAAATATTGACCACCTGGTGTTTTTAACGGGCACCCAAAACTGAGCGGGCGCAGTCAGAATGATTATGATGATAATGATGACGACGACGATGATTTCGATGACTTGTTTCTATCCTGGCGTACCCACTTGATCCTTGTTCTCAACTGTCTACATATTATCTGTCACGAAATATTTTAGATGTATTTAAATGCAGACGTTGTCTGCTGTTTGAATGTGATAACGACAAAGCTCTCTAGCATCACCATGAACTCTTCTATAAATGAAGAATCGTTCTAGGAGCTTGTTTCCTCGTTAGACATAACTGATGAAACGAACAGAAAATTAAGCCATGAGAAGTGTAGGGAATATTACCTTTTTTAATTGCAGAGCATTTTAGTCGCTCGATGTTGCATTTCTGTGTTCGTGGTGGTGCCTTTCACACCCCCACAAAGCACGATTGGGGGTCGATTGGGGGTCGCAGACCACCACGGCGGGGCGAATGTTGTTGATTCAGGTTCCATCGATGGAAAAGATTGATTTTCTGTCCACGCTATTTCCTCTCCAGATGTTTCATAACTATTGCACATTTCCTTTACTAATTGCCTGTTTATTCCGTGAGCACTTTTCTACGTTTTCCTACAGTAGCAAGCATGTTATTTTCTTTTTACCGATAGTGCGTGTGCATATGCACCTACGCCCTGCGGTAATTCCTTTAAATCATTTAAGCACGCTTCTCTGTTGCAAGATTATTCTCAAGGCAAAACTTCGCAATGTCACCGAGACACGTGTATGGCCTTGAGCATTTTGAGGAATACTTACTACACTGTGAAGTGTGTATCTTTATGCATAATCGTGACCGTAGTGGGCATGCCTTAGAAGGAAGGCCCACGTGTCTCTTCAGTCCGGCTGGTGCACGAACCTGGCAGGATTCCCTTTGATGCATTTGAGGCGTCGTTTTGTTCCGTAAGGATATGATGAAAGGAAAACGCGGTCATCTCACTACCAAGTGGGCTTTGAGTTTCGCTTTAGTAACTAACTGTTCTTTGCTTTCTATATCTCTCTCTTTCTCTCTCTAGATTTTGTGTGTGCATGTACAACCCATATACAAATTCGTCTGTAAGCCTTGAAAGCGTGCTTCACTGCATATTGCACGTGCTGAAGGCAAAGCTCTGCGTGCCGTCTTGATCTGCGTAACTTCTCGGTAGCAGTTGCAAGTTCTTTCTTTCTTTCTTTCTTTCTTTCTTTCTTTCTTTCTTTCTTTCTTTCTTTCTTTCTTTCTTTCTTTCTTTCTTTCTTTCTTTCTTTCTTTTGCATAATGATACATACATATGCAAGTATCTTCGTACAGTACCTACGCATGCAAAAATGACACAATAAATTTCACTTTAACGACTGGAATGCCCAGTAGCACAACATAAATTACGTGAATATGGTACGATCCGAAGACCATGGAAACGATAGGAAGTGCGTTACTTCGCCCGCCACCATTTCAATCTTTCAGTACTGTGCTGTAGCGGTTGCTTGATTACATAAAGAGGTAGACTGCAGTAACAAGACACATGTGTCACTAGGCTAAAACTTTTCAGGTTCTACAAACAGCCTGTATCCGCACACAACACAAATAATCAATAGAAACACTGCCCTGAGCGTATTGACATTAGGTATATAAATGAACAACAACAGCAACAGCAAAATGAACGCGGCGCGAAGAAACAACGACGTGGAAGTGACGGAGACCCGACGCAATCTGCCGTTGCCATCGAGACGCCGGGACCGCCAGCGGTAGATGGGCGCACGCAGCCTACGCCCATGCTGCGAAGGGAGAAAGCGGCGAAGCTGTTCGCGGTGCGACGACTCGCTTAATCCCAGTCACTGAAGCAATCGTCGCAAGTTTCTTACCCACCCAGGGAGTGAGCCACGGCCATCTGGAGCGTGGGCGAAAGGCGGAACGCCGGAGAAGGAACAAGCTGACGCAAGAGAATAAATAACGCCTGAGAGAGAGAGAGAGAGTGGCTGTACCCGAGCTACAGTATATACACACGACAGTGAACCCGAGACGACGGGACAATGCGATTTGTGTGTCCCATCGGCCCCTGTCGCCAGAGCGTTTTCTCGTTGCATGCTGACTTACGGAGAAGAAATTGTTGTCGTGGTGCTAAACGGTTCGTATTTACGGTCAAGCTGAGTTTTGTGGCGCCTTTTTTAACAGAAGTGTTGATATATTTTTATATAGTTTATCAGGCCGCAGGCCTTAGAATGCTGGGGCGCAGTGTTGTTCCTGATTTGATTGCGGGACCAGGAGAAATTTTTCGTCAATGAAGAAACATTATCGCCGAGAAATCTGTATGGAATCACGTGACTTGTGGTTTTGAGATAAAACCAGCGGTCGTCACTTTATGTATTTTCCTTTTTCTTTCTTCCGTAGTTACTTTTATTTTTGAATGCAAGACATGTTAACACGTACAAAAGTACAAGCCCAGTAAGTGTTATATGTGCCAGAGACTCAACCAATGCCAAATTTTTAATATATAATGTAGCATTTGTTGAATAATCAAACCAGTGTCATCGCTGCATTATATATATTATTTGGAGTGATGTGTGTAACTTAATTTTTTTGCTTTCATGTTGCGCCTTCAATGCAGACACAGTACGTGAGGCACCTCTGCTGGAGCATGTGCTCTACTGCGTAGTAAGCGAATGACAGAGCAGTGGTGGCATACAGTCCAAAATGCTATGCGTCCCAATCTTGTCTCCACTTGGCTTCCTGCATTGCTGCCGTCCTTGGCGCTGCGTGTCCCGTTATCTATTTATCCGTCGTCGCAGAAAGATGCGGTCATAAATTGTCTAACAACCCTTTCATACTCCCTTTCTTTCTTAGCCAGCAAGCCCGTCTCCGTACTTGGTTTTGCCTTCGCTATCGCCGGCGCACTTTCTTTCGTTAGTCACTGTCTCGCTTTCTTGATCTTCGCCGGGCCACCGGCTTTTGTTCAATGGCAAGTCTGAGCCGCACCCGCCACATGCTTTATTACCCCCGTCGACGCTGCGCCAACTCCTATCGGGTCTGGAGACCATCCGAGCCAGGGGAGTTTTGTTTGTCTTAATTTTATTTGATGTCACCTTTTTTCACAATGTTTGACAGCGGAGGGGTAGTTTGTTTAATTTCAAGAGCGATAAGCAGACGTGCGTCAATTAAACGTGGGCGGGGCTCGTCTCTTTATCTTGCAATGGACGCGCTGACAGTGATAAAATGAATTATAGTCCACGGCCCGGTGTCTACAATAGGAGCGTGGTGTTCAAACTCAATCGACTTGCGTTGCTCTCTGCCAACCTTCTATTCCGCAATGAGCAATATAGCAGACATGAGAAAATAAAGCGACAAAAAAGTGGTTGAGTAAATTCTTCCCTTCATGAGGTGGCAAGGTTGCTACCCTCTGCATGAGTAAGAATCGTGGGCTCCTTTGGGTCATTCATCATTGTGCAGCCATGAAGAGTTTCACTAGGCTCCATGGTCGTTTAAACATTTGGTGTTTCGAGATAGAAGAAAGAAATTTTCATCTTCTTACGGCGAAGTCTCTTTAAGGGAGGCCTAATATTATCATGATACCGTATTGTCTGATTATTTTTTAGCATTCGTTTTGACTTCGTTCGTACTTTGAGTTGATTCTTCTGAGCCTTTTTTTTACACAATTCTCTCATCATCACATTCCATCACATGCTCAATGTGTTCAAACATACTGAGTTGCAAAACCTACACCTTAGCGCTAACAGATGACTTGATCATTGAACTTAATCTGTATTTCATCCTTGCGCAGAGCCAGCTCACATTTCTTGAGTGTAGAGTGACAAAAAAAAAAGAGGCCTAGATAAACCTGCAGTGTATAAATAGATTACGTTATATGTCAATATACGTGAAGCTGTATATTAACGACATCGCCTATGTGTGGGACGATGTAATTAAATAGAGGGTACCTTTGCAAAAAAAAAAACGACGACACAATAAATCGTCTAAAGACGAGACAAAACACTCAATCGAAGAAACAACAATACTAACTGTAAACGCCCGCAGCATAGTAAATAAGATTTCACGCCTCGAACAATTACTGCTAGATCAAGAACCACACGTCGTAGCTATCACCGAAACGTGGCTGACGCCGAATATCTTCAATAATGAAATCGCTCCTCCTGACTGCGCAGTAATCCGGAAAGATCGGCCTACGCGTGGTGGTGACGTAGCCCTACTGAAAAGCAAGTCTATTCCTTTTGTCGCTCTTCCTGATGTTTTGGGCGCTGAAGCGGTATTCTGTAAAATTATTTGCGATGTCATTAACGTAGTTACCGGGTGTGTCTACACAAGCCCCTCTTCTGGGAATGATTCTATTATAGCTGTTCAAGAATTTCTTCAAAGTTATGCTCACAACTCTCGCCTAGTTGTCATGGGGGACTTAAACCTTCCTGATATAGACTGGAACACCATGCAGTACATGACACAGTCATTAGAGACCCTTATTGATTTAATTCTAAATTTCAGTCTACAGCAAATGGTTTTATAATCAACAAGAATAACAGAGGAAACGAAAACAATTCTTGACCTTCTTTTGATTAGTGGCTGATTTTCGCCAAATGAAGCAGTCGTTAATGTCGTCCCAGGTATTTCTGGTCACCATATACCAATCTGTAAAATGAAGCTAGGATTTAGTATAACATCGCGATCAACAGTAACAACTGTCCGAAACTTTCTTAAAGCTGATCATGCTAGCATTCTTGCCTACTTGGCTCACGAATTCGATAAGTTTTGAGCCTTGGCTGTCAATCCATTGACTGATGTGAATCGCATTTGGTCAAGCTTTAAGGTGATTGTCACATTTTGTATTACCAAATTTATTCCCCTAAAGGCTAAAAGGCAACGCAAAGATAATCCGTATGTGACACGTGAAGTATTGCAGGCCAAGCGCAAAGTGAAAAGGCTACGTTATGTCATTGAAAAAAAAGCGAAAATTCAGTGCGCGTGTCTAACCTAGCAAGTGCTATGGCAGACTTCAAGAGAAAGGCAAAACTTGCTAAAAAACATTTTTTCGCCACAGCGCTACCAGACTACATTAAGAGCAACCCTTATTGATTCTCGAAACACTTTCAGCCTGGCACAGGAACAACTTCATCTCTAACCGATAGCGTAAGAATGAGTCAGGCCAATATGTTCAACAAATATTTTCAATCTGTTTTCACCGATGACAACCGTATCACTCCTACAATTATTCCGATTGGCGCAAAGCCAGTTGAACCATTAGTTTTAAGTGTTGAGGGTATTTTTAACCTTCTTCTGAATTTAGACCCCAAAAAAGCATGCGGCCCTGATGATATCGCCAACAATTTTCTGTTACAATATGCAGAGTGGTGCAGTAAATACCTGGGCATTATATATCGCAAATCTGTTCAAACTGCTAAATTTCCATCCGAATGGAAAGTAGCAAAGGTTATTCCAATACACAAAACTGAAGATGCAGCTGTTCCCTCTAATTTCAGACCAATTTTTTCTCTCACCAGTAAGTCATGCAAAACACTCGAACATATAATCCTAAAGCATTTAACTGTCTTTCTAGAAAATGACAACCTTTTGCCTCCCCACCAGCACGGCTTTCGGAAAGGGTTATCAAGTGTAACCCAGCTTACTGAAGTTGTACACGATCTTGCCGTTTGTATATATAACCGTTCCCAAACAGATATAATACTGCTTCATTTGTCGAAAGCGTTCGATCGTGTCTGTCATACCAAACTGATGTCAAAACTTGAAAACATAATAGGGGGTGGAGAGATTACGAATTGGGTAAAATATTTCATTAGCGGCCGCCAACAGTTTGTGGTTTATGAAGGCACATTATCGGGGACGGCTTCTGTAAATTCAGGTGTGCCCCAAGTCTCGGTCCTTGGGCCATTATTATTTCTTATCTATATAAATGACATTACAGCTCACATATACTGCAAAATTAAGCTCTTCGCTGACGACTGCGTTATTTACAGGGAAATTAAAGACAGCGATGACCACAAGGCACTAAATAGTTCATTGGAAAAAAATGCTCACTGGTGTGAAGAATGGCAAATGTCATAAGCTTAACAAAAACAGTCTGTATGGCGGTGACCAGAAAAAAGGCACCCTCTGTGTTTACTTACACAATAAACAACACACCTTTACAAAGAGTCACGCTGGATAAATATCTCGGTGTCACATTAACTTCGGATCTGAAATGGGAAGCACACATAAATAACGTCACAGCAGCCGCTTTGCGCAAGCTGTTTTTCTTAAGAAGGCGTCTCCCACATGCACCGACACAAACTACGCTCTTAACCTACACAAAACTCGTTTGTTCAATTTCAGAATACGCCAACACTGTTTGGTTCTCTCAATATGCCGCTCATATCGCAAGGTTAGAACGGGTACAAATGAAGGCCGTAAGGTTTATCTACAACAAGTATAAACGCACCGACTCGCCCACTAACCTTTTAGAATCTTTTGGTCTTCCTACGCCAGTGACGAGAACAAAACTGGCACAATTAAAATTTTCACACAACCTACTTCATAACTACAGCCACATGAATGAGCCCATTTCTCTTTTGATGAGCCGTATTATTGTTTCTTCTAGCGGTTATTTTTGTGGAATAACTGTTCGCGTTCTATTGCGCGTAAACGAATTTGTTTTGCTGGTTGCAGTAACTGGTTTTAATTTATCAATGTGCGTATTTTTCTGGTGTATTGTTTCCAGTGCTCTTGTGTTTGTGTACAACTAGTGTTGTATTGTATTTTTACTGGCGGTTATTTTTTGTGGAATAAAGGTTCGCGTCCAATTGCGCATAAACGAATATGTTTTGCTGGGTGCAGTAACTGGTTCAAAGTTATCTAAGTGTGTATTTTTCTGGTGTATTGTTCCCAGTGCTCTTGTGTTTGTGTACAACTAGTGTTGTATTGTCTACTATATAAGAGCTGTCTTCTATGCCGTCTTTAAGTATGTACCGATTGCTCAGTGTTTGTATACTATTAACGCCATTTTTTTAGAATGTACTTATTGAATTTTGCCTCAAGACCCTTACAGGCATTTCTGCCTCCAGCCACTCTTAGACGTTATGACAAATATGCCACTGTATAAACGTGAAACTGAAAACTGTATTGTGTATCCAAGACCTGATGTTCTTCTGCTTTGGTCTCGTATGAGACAGGTAGTATCGAAAATAAATAAATGAATAAATAAATGTATGTAGGATGAGTGAATGGTAGCGAACAGGAAATATGAGGAAAGCCCTTGGGAAGTTCGATGCACGTACTTGAACACGTGGTGTGCACATTTTAGTCGGCATTACGAGATGGCCGCCTGCATTGCGCTATGAAGGTATTTACCATGGTGTGGTTACGTTCCTCAATTTGGATGCCAGGACAGTCCTCATAACCGTATAGTTGGCACCAGTGTCGACGACAGCAGTTACGACGCGATTATCAACGTGTATGGAGATATCGACAAAAACAGTCTTCGGAAATGACTGACAGATCAGAGTGGTCATCGTCTGGTTGTTGCGTCGAGGGAGGCTCTTTGACAGATTGTTGGGGCGCGGCTTCACCCACAGGAGCTGTGGTTTCTAGTTTTCACTGTGGGGACTCGGTGACCGGCCTCTGAAGGAAGCATAAAATGACGTGGCAAAGCCAAGTGATGTGGAACGGCAAGGTGAGGGTGATTGTGATTGGTGGCATTGACCAGGGCGAGGAGCTTGCCTGCTTCGATTTTGCGGGGTCGTTCACCGTAGAGCGGGTACACAGCATCAAGGTGGCAGCCGTAGAGACCAAGCTCGCTGTACTGACCATTGAGGTAGACATTACTTGCTTCGCCACAGTGATAGCAGAGTGGGTGGTTATCCAACGTGTGCTAGATGCTTGCCTTTGACGCGTTCTGTCTTGATCCTGACAGAAGATATCTGGGTGCACTCGGGAAGGTCGACGCGGGTGGCGGAGTCGAAGAGTTGCCTTGAAATGAATGGCTAGCCTGATTCATTCTTCGCATAACGGGATTAGGAGCATGTGGTGCAGAAGATTGCAGGGCTGCCGTAGAAGTCAGCACAGGAGCTTCATGCCTTGGTGGTTCACTGCTGGTGAGTATGCTTCATGGTGGTTGTCTCACTTATGAACTCGGCTACGGTCATTTGGCGGATTGCTGACGAGTTCGGCTCAGCGATGCTTTTTTTTTTACTCCACACATAAAATGCCGCACCTTATTTTCTGTGGACATCGCAGGGTCAGCACACGTGAAGAGTCAAAGCATGTCCTTGACAAACATCGAAACTTTCTTGTTAGGTCGTTGGTTTCTAGACGAGATGGCATGCTCCCCTTTCTCCTTCCTATTGGCGCTTCAGTTCACATCGCGAAACTGTCGGCTAAACTACTGCCACGTCGCGAAGGAGCCTTCGTGATTCTCGTGTGAAATTTTGGTAGAGTCCTCCAACTCCGGGAAGTAAACTCTCCGCAGCTTGCGAGCTTAGTCCATTTTGTAAATACAAATAACTCCACCGAAGTGGCCAAGACAGTCATCAACATCCCCAAACATTTCTCCATCAAATGAGCGTGGTGTTTTCTGCCCACACACAAAAAAAACCATGCGGGAGAAAAGAATAGGTGTCGTTGATTTGACTCACCTCGTTGGTAGTTGAGATTTCCATCTAGTCTTCTGAGAAGAACTGAATTCGAGGGATTGTACTTGCAGGCGATGGCTGTTTCTTGCTGTCGGAGCTGTTGTTCTCTCCGAGTAACTCGGTGTGATGGCTGAAAATCGGGAGCCCAGTTGCATGTACCCCGAACATCCACCAGTGCCATGAGTCAAATAATGTGGACAGCCAGGAGTTACCTTTCCAGAAAGCAACATTATCTTCTTCCTTCACATATTTAAGAAAGTGTATTCCACAGTGGATGGCTCACACACATTGACACGTAACACACACACACACACAGATATATATATATATATATATATATATATATATATATATATATATATATATATATATATATATATATATATATCTGTGTGTGTGTGTGTGTGTGTGTGCGCACGTCTGAGGAAATCGTGAGTTCTCGTCGTGTACAAAATAGATAATTGACTAAAAGCTTGCAAATGAAGACTTTTGCACCCTTTCACTCACACTACGTTATAACGAAAAAAATAAGGCCAACTGATTTGAAGGATTCGTTCACTGTTTTTTATGCAATCGCCTTCTCAGCAGTTCTGCGGTGTAGACTTTAAATAGCATATACGCGTTAAATATACTTCTGACATTTCAATAAATATTTCGATGGTCCGTTGACTCTTCCCCTGCATATATAACGGGCCACGACAAGTACACTTCCTGTACGCGAATGCCGTTGTTACGTTTCTTTTTCTCGAGCTTACTTGCGAAATAGACTACTCAGCGCCTCTTAAATAATGCAGATAAGATCATGCACTGCCTCATACGACAAGGCTGCTGCGGCGAACGAGAGCCTCATGTCACCACTGTCAAGAACAACGTAAATACTTCTTCGTGGGCACACTTGGGTAGGACGCATTCCTTTGTTCGAGCAAACTAAAGCAACCAAGTAATGTCTTTTGTCGTGCTATATTTGTTTCTTTTGTCGGAGAAAAGAACAATTGTAGGCTAACTACATTTTTTTCTTTTTTTTTAACGCAAGCAGCAAAACTTGACATCCGCGCATCCTTCACCATGCCTACTTCCAAAGATAAGTGTGCCTTCGACAAAAGTATGCCGCGGGTTTCAAAACGTATTTAGATCTCTATGCAAGTTGTATGAGTTTTTGGCACGGACAAAGTAAGCACTGAGGTGCACTGAATTGAGATTCAGACAACAGCTTTGAGCAAAGGTGAAAAAAAAAAACAAGGCGAAGGGGAAGTTTAGAACCCAAGGAAGTAAAAAATTGTTTCTAGTAAATAAATAAATAAATAAATAAATAAATAAATAAAAGAAAAGAAAGGAAGAAAAAAGAAATAAAGAGAGAAGGAGAAAAAGGAATGAAGAAAGAAATGATGCGTTGTCCGGAATTTTTCCCGCAGCTAGCGTATGTGTCTGGATCAGTCAAATTTTAGTATTTTTTAGTAGGCCCCCTGTTGCCTAGTTTACCACCCTAGTTGTTCGTTGCAAGTTCAATCTTTATTATATAAGATGCAGAAAATGTTATTGGAAGGCAGAACACTATCGGCGCGTACAAGAATACTGACATGCTATTCTGCGTAGGCAGAAAAAAATGGGATTAAAAAACTGGAGAAGAGAGATGAGATAGAAAAAACGCCAGGCCTGCGCGGTAGCCGCAGCACAGTCACAGCGAAAACTAGAAGAGTGGCCTCTCAGAGCCTTTTCGAAACACTCATTGGGTAAATAGTGCAAGTACATTTGCGTGATTCCCCCCATTGTATCATATTAATAAATTTATTTAGGTAGTAGGCCGGCATTTGCTATGCTATTTTTCGTCATTTTTCTGAAAAACGTAGTATCTGCTAAACACTTGCAAGAAACTTCGTGCCAATTGTCCATGAAGTGGCTGACGACGATGAGCAATTATGGCTGAAGTGGTTATGCACCATAGTTAATATGGGAACAAGAACAAGGTTTGTAGTGGGTTAGAGACTTGGACGGCCCACTCGTTACGCTATTCGCATTGTGCGATGACTGGTTGTTCTTTCGCTGTTTTAAAATGCTCTGTAAGTCGTAATAATGTGGTTGCTTGCCCCACATGAAGCCTGCCTAAGGAACGTTTGACAACTATAGTCGTAAGCACCAGTGTAGCTTAGTGGTAGAATACTGGGCTGGCACCAAGCTGACCCGGGTTGAAGCCCTACAGTGTCATTGGTGCTAGGTTAAGCCTACCTAAGGCAAGTTTGACAAGTTACAAGCGCCAACACAGCTAAGTGGTAGAATACTGGGCTGGCACTAGGGTTCGAGCCACACTGTGTCTTTGGTGCTAGCAATTTTGCGCGATGTGGTTACGGACACCAGCGGTGGCGGACAACTGCGCGTGACCCGAGTTGCGATCTCACAATAGCTTTTCCTGTAAAATACTTGACATGCCTAAAAGCCTATTGTCGAGCACCTAATAAATTATAAGGCAGCTATTAAATACTTCTATGTGAGAAGAGATGCCTACATTATCCATGATGAAAATGTTCCTCAGATATTCTCGACGTGAGGGAGTTCATTATAACTTGAAGGGCTTTAGATTTGTTCTTTTGACAGGTTTGTGATATCAGTTCGAAAATAATTCCACTTTGTGTCCTCTGAATCTTGCTGCTGCTCTTTAGAAGAATGCACAGTCAGCTCCTGCGTCAAGGAAATTGATATTCGAGCGCTCGCATAATCCACCTATATGCTATACGTAACTCCCGAAGTGTGATACGTTTCTCAAAAAAAAAAGATCATACAAAAACTCAAACAATTCTATAGAAAAAAGGTAACAGCGTCCTAATGAAACGTATTCCACGCTTCAGCAGAAACATTTAAAGAAAAAGGTTAAAGTGACGATATCGTGGGAAAGTTGTTCAAAAGATAGTGAATGTTCTGAAACCAACAAAGAATATGTCTTGAATAAATCAAAAAGATATGTTTCCGTGACCTCACTACACATAGGTCACTTGAAACCGTAGAAATAAATATTTTTTACATTTTTAAAGTGCCGAACAACATGTTTTGCTACTAAAACTGGCATAGCAGTTGGTTTTGCTGAACGTACGATGAAAAGCGAAATGTTGCACTACTTTTTGACGCTCTCGAACTCGACGGGATAATATGTTTGATTATTAGATCATCGGACTTTAAAAAACCTTGGCGCCAGACCAACCGTTTTTCGAAGTCTTGTGTCATCACCAAGTAGGAACTAGCTCCGAGGGTTCACGTCAAGTGCGTTAAGTGAGTGATGGTGCGGCACGTGAGCTATTGGCAGCAACCAATCGAACTCGCCGGCCTAATCGACATCGATTCTTGACGGGCTGGTGTTTTATCCATAAAGGCGCGCCTCTGCGCGAAAACGTGGCATTGTTAACGACATTGTTGTCGATTTTTTTTTTTGGGGGGGGGGGGGGGCAGCCCGTTCTCCGACGGAAAAAGCGGCAACGTATCGTCGCTAGGCTTGCCGAGAGGCAGGCAATGCACAGTCGCCAGTCCACCGTATCGTAATTGCAACCTTCGTATCTCGGAAAGCCATTAGCGTCCGCGAAACACGTCGGTCTAGTTCCACAGGCAAGCTCTCTCTCCCTCTCTCTTTTTCTCATGTATGGACCGCGCGCAGACCAATGTCGATGCTGTTTGGCGCAGCCGACTAAGCAGCTGCGGTGAGAGATGCCCGACAAGAAGGCGGAGGGTGCGGCACACGAACACTCTCTTTCCCCTTTCGTATACCCTGTCAGCGGCTTATAAATTGATTCGCATCCGAATTCTAATCGAGGCAACCGCACTCATAGCTTACAGCGATCGCACGATAACATCGTAACGCACTTGCCACTTGCGGGCCTACATCTGATATGTTTGCGCGAGACGGCCAGAATTGTGTTCAATGAAATTTAAATAGACTCATCTTTTGGGCTGGAAGTCATTTTCTGTTAGTTTTCTCGAGACAGCATGAGATTTTATATTTAGGTAAAGTTCACGTTTTAGTTCACATTCAGTAATAATAAGGTTTTCAAATCAAACAAAAAGTATTGTAGGCATGCCAAAAAAGTTAGGCATATGGGATTTGTTTCGTCTGTCCACACATAATGGGCAATTGAATTGTTACTCAGCAGAAGAAAATAAAGTAGAATGAGCAGTGCATACTGAATAGTTATTAGGCAAAACGCATTTCTAAAGCCTATCTTGTTCGCATCAGCCATTTAATCTTCGTAAAATGTAGCGAGAATACGTAAAAATATTTTTGAACTTTCTTAATTGCTGAAAGGGGAATATATGATGGATTCAACACTTATCAGAGAAAGCTACGCTTAGCTGCTGAAGGTTTTGCTCAGGATAGTTTCCGAAAATGCAGTGTCGGAAAAAATAATACTGAAAAAAAAGTTTTTGGTTTGAGCAATCGGAGCATAACAGCGTAGTGAACTCGGTATCACGACTTTTTGTTCAAAAGCGTAGCCACTCACCTGAAAGCGGCGCTCTCTCCTCTTTCGTTTCAATTAGTCCTTCTTTCGCTATTTAATGTTAGCTGTACCGTAAACTTCCCTAGAATACCGTATCTTTTGAAGTAGTCAGCTTCATGCAGATGTATTGCAGATTATAAATAAACAGAAATTCACTGCATGATACTTGTGAGATGTTTAAATCGTAAGGAGAGACGTTCGAAAGCACTCGGAGGCTGTCTATAAGCATGACAGGTTCTGGCCCGTCTTGTTACAAGCAGTGGGTATGCAGGCTTTCATCTTGAAAGCGATGACGATGAATAAGGGTGCGGTGTTTCTCAATTCAACGAAATCGTTCTATAGTGCTTGGTAACCTCGGTGTTTTCAAATCAGAGCTGTTGAAGCGTGTTGTTGTGCCGGGTAGTGCGAGCAGAAGTCACCATTATCTTAAACCCACACGTGCCGTTTATGATGGTGAAACTTTCCCCTCTTTTTCTGCTTCTCTCCCGCAATACGTGCGTTATTTTGTGCGACGTAGATGCATTAACTGAAAAATAGAACAGTCATGTATAGTATGGTATGATTGGGTAAGATAAGTTAGAGTGTGGAGGAGGAAAAAAACATGAAGCGTGGTATAACCTTGTTTAGTATAGTGTAGCAAGGGGTAGCCAAGTATAGTATAAGTATTGTGGGTGGGAAAGGAATTCAGTGGTGGGGGGCAGTCACGTGCGGATGAGGAAGAGAATGGTTGAAGCATGTCATAGTCAGGTATAGGAAGCCAAAGCAACGCATGGTGGCGCTGCAACTCCGGGCAGGCAGCGCCATCTTTGGTTAGAAAAGTAGAAATCGGGGATGTAGATGACACGTTTTCCCTTCGCTCCAATGTGCTGCCGCTCGCTTACGTGCTCGTGCAGAGAGCGCGCGCTGTGTTTGAGTCACCTCACAATGTACTGCCTGCAGTGCGGCTTCACAAAGGTCTCTGAGCTGGACAAGCACTTCCGAGAAGCGAATCGAAAAAAAAAAAAGACAAACCTCGGCGACCCAGCACGCGCGTGAGGCAGCGTCGAGGCAAGCCCTTGACGTCCCCTCGTGGGAGGCTTAGGCCCGACCACCTAAACCTGCTGGTTTCTTACAATAAAGTTTATTCCTCCTCCTCATCATCGTTAGTCAAGTTTATGATGTGGTGCAGACGACGGAAGACGAAGACGCCCGAGTCAATGCGAAATGCATTTCTCGGGTCCTCCGTGGTAATACCTTGTACGACGTATGTGTCGAGGTAAGTCTCATTCTGCCGACATGAAGCCGCGTACTCTATAGATGTGCTGTGTTGACGTTTATGCAAAGCATATAATTGCTGTTTTGATGCGGTATCTCGCAGTAGCAGCCGTGTACTGCCATGTGCAAACGTTTGCAGCGTGCTGAAAAAGTAAATAAATTTAGAGTTATAGGGTCATGGCATTAAAATGTCGGAGAGGTTTCAGAGTCGTGTCCTTTGTGCAGCGCATGACCCACTGACGTCGCCGCGAAGGAGCAAGCTGAGTTTAACCACAGCGAGTCAAGTTGAAGAGTTCGCTTTTTTTTCGGCTCTCGTGTCAGGCTTGCTTTATCTTTCGCGAACGCGGCTGTGTTCGCCGGCGGTGTCAAGATAGGAAACTGATACAGCTTTTTACGTGGAGAGCGTTCCTTGGTGTTTTGTGCATTGTTGTGGTAGCCCACAAAACAATACTTCGGACCTCGGCGACGCTTCCGTGGCGCCGCTTCTTACATCGCGGAGAGGCAACTTCGCACAGCGAGCGTCTCGTTTTAGCGCGCCAAGCTGACGGCCCGGCGCCCAAGTTCGCCGCACCGTCTGCAGAACACGTTGCGCGCCTGTCGCACGCACTCCTGTTTCGGCGAAACACACTCACTCGCCTGCGACCTCTCCCGTGTCTCTTCTCAAGTGTTCCGGAGCTCGCCGCCAGGGCCAGGCGAGGCATTGTCGTCGCTCCGCAAACTTGAGCAAATATTGAGAAAGGGAAATCAGAGTAACCTGGACGGAAAGGAGCAAGGAACGCCACCAGTTTCGCCTATTCAATGGTCTTCAACACTATGGTGTGCAGCTGCCCCATTTTTTTCTTGTTTTCAGACGACTTGAAGCATGGAAGCTTGTTCAAGTGCTGTTGATTTCTAAAAGCGCTCCTGATCTACTCCGTGATCAAAGACGAGAGAATAACTTTTTTCTCGTCTTCAACGCCTACTATGCAGCTTCTGTCTCCTTCTCACCACATATTCCTTCAAAAGGCACTAGACGGGAAGCCCATCGAAATCACCTCTTTTCAGCCACACACTATTATTTCCGCTTGCGCTGTTGAAAACACACACAGCAAAGTGAAATGAATTGATCGCTCACAACAGCCACGCAAGACAGCATGGGAGACAGGTCGCAACTGATATCCCCCGTATATGAACCTGTCGAAAGCTTATTTCCTTATGACGTTAAGGGAACAAACTGTAAGTGTCACAAATCGTGCAAATAGACAGGGAACGTTAAAAGAAAGTGGCATGCTTGTTCTGATATTCTCGAAGTGTGTCTAGCGGTTCATAATTTAAACAAGGTCCCCAGAAATCATTCGTGAAAGTTACCTAATTCTATTTTGAACTAGTTTACACTGTGCAAAACATGTACCTTCTGTATTGCTATTCATGTGAGAATTATTCTAGTCATGCGCAAGTATCGTGTGAAGGCCATGTTTCATGGCAATCACGACCACGACAAAACTTCTGCTGCCGTGTTCTCCTATTTAGAAACCGAAATTTGCTACGAAAGGTGTAACATCTACACCTATTTCGTCATTAAACTTTTTTCTCCATCTTCCTAACGATACAAGATAAAGACGATAGTCTTTCTTAGGGACCTTCGACGCAAAACTCTTGGTCTATTTGTCTGTCTGCACATTTGTCTGTTTGTCCACTCTTACCAGCATCGTGTATTAGAAACGGCTGACCTCATCCGCAGCGCCCACCATTGTTGCTCAGGGTTGAGCGTTCATGCTTGTGTAATTCTCAATTAAAAAGCAATTACTGCGCATGTCTGGGGCACCATAACAATGCTTATATATTCTGCATGTGCGTCATTTACTAGAAAAACATACATAAGTAATATTAAGGACCGTAGCGCTTATCAAGCTGCGCTGACCATGCAACGCTTGCACAGAAAGACCAGTGTTTCCAACGCTTTGCTAAGAGGAGACGGTGGCGGCACCTACTCGTCGCCTTGCGTTCTACACCTTATCGCCTCTGAGATGGGTGCGCACACCCGCCTCAGAGTCACATGCTTTGTTTTCTAAAAACTGCAAGATGGCGATCATGTCTCACGTGTGACGTGACTTGATGTGCTCGTTCGCCTCCGCTGACCGCTCGAGGCACTCTAACGCAGCGGCTCCAGAATACCATTCACCGATTTTCTTGCGCAAAACATCAAATAAATGTCTTGTTCACTCTTTCCACACGCAAGACTATCGTCTTTCGACGACATTTGCAAATTAAATGCAGATACGGGGCCAATTTTTTTCTTGGATATACTAATACACTTTGCTTACTACGCTATACTTTATAACTACGCTGCTGAAGTTTTTTGTAGGATGCATCTTGTTGGCTGCGTTATGGCTCTAATGAGGGCACGCAGAATCTCAGTGCATCATTGTATATACTTCCTGCGGTTTGATAGAAGCCACTTGTAGTATAATATTGAGCGGTATCTACTATTGTACCAAACAGATAGCGCTGAAGTAGCATTCACTAGACTTATCACATGTCACAATAAAAGACACATTTCACCGAAGTGGGCGAGAAAATCTAGCTGTATGGATGCGAAAGGAGGGAACGGGAGATGTGCCGGGGATGTACACGGGCTGTATTCGCGCGAACGAGTTAGTAGAGAAATGGGGGGGGGGGGGGGTGATGAGTGCGCACTGCGGCATATGCCAGCTGGTAGTCGAAAAAAATCTCGTAAGTGTATTTTTGTATAGCCTACCACACAGACCGTGTTCAAAGATCTCCCAACGTTTTTTAGCGCAATTTTAGAGAGAACTCCATGAGGTGATCAGCTCAAGTACTACAATAATGATTTAGATATTTAGAATACATGAAGGAAGTAAGAACCTTTTCCTTCCTGTAAGCATGACCTGTAGTACAAGAAATGTTTGTAACTAAAAGGACCGACAAGACAAAATCTGGAAGCAAGCAGAAATACCGAGTCTTCTTTCCCTACTTTTTTTACAAATTTCACTGGTTATTTGTAGTACTCCTTTCTGCCACCCTATGTTTAAAAAAATGAAATAAACCAGAACTAGACGACGAATTTGAGTTCACGAACAACGAGAAGAGCTGGAAAATCGTCTGTACGACAGCGCACGTACGGCACCGAAAAGAAGAAATAGATTAAATTTAGTTTTCGGCACATGGCCGCGACTGTTCTCCTAATAGCATCTGCGGTAAGAATCATTCCCCACGGGCCATCCACATGCTGTCGCAATGAAGCCAGAGTCACCGCATGCGGTGGCGAGGCCCGCTGCGCCGATAATAAAACTTGGGGCCTTGGCGATCCGAAGAGAAAACCCTGGTGAATAATTTACAAGCAGCCCAAATGAGCTTCGAAAGAGAAGCGAGCTTTCTCGTCGCTGGTGGGTCTGCTTTTTGGACGTCCCAAGAGCACAAAGTAAATAAAGCTTTGGTCCCATTCGTCTCCATGGAAACGTCGTTTTTCTTGCGCTCTGAGCACGCGCTCCTTTGAGGGCCACGGAGGCAGTCGTTCGACTTTTTCATCCCTTTTCTTTTGAAAGACCTACGGAGGCTTCACTTTCCTGAATTCAAAACAGAGTACGCCCAATCAGATGTTGGTTTTTCGGGGTCCCTTTTTTTGTTTTTGCCTGCTCACTGTACTTTTCCAGGAAACTGTTTGCGTGGGAAGGTTCGTTCATTTTCGCAGGCGGAGAGTATCGCGAGCATGTATGCATTAATCACCGATTTCGTTTTTATTACGTTAAGCGAATGGAAACATCTTTAAGTGAGCAGCGTTTCCCCGGAAAGCCAATTCAAAAGACCTGTCAGGCAGTGTCAGAACCAGAGGTAAAATGTAGTTCTTAGGACTCAGCCGACTCGCGAAAATCAGAGACATAAAAATGATAAATAAGCTCTGTGACTTGTGTCTTTGGTGCATCTTCGCGTCTCACGGTTGAAAAATACGTTCGAATAATTGGACGGGCGTGGAGGTAATAATGAGCGCGTTCCTAAAACATGGTGGCTTTTTTGGATGATACTAGGTGCTCTCTCCGCGAGTTGCTTTTTTCCATCAGTCGATGGCTTCATTTATTACTGATTAATTATATGCAGTGTTCGTTCTCGCAACCCGTCTACTTATAAACATATGTGGCGCTGTGGAAACAAAAGAAATGAAATGTTACCAACTCTCCATGCTTCAACCTTTGCGCGATGCCCGCGTATAATGGATAGTGAGATTGTAAGGCTCATTTGTTAAGGGCGCGCCTAAATATTATACTTCATGAACCTTGGTAGTGAGTAAATTTTAGAAACGCTCCGGGCACTTAAGTAAGAACGCTCTGCATCATACCATATTTATCTGTGGACTATCGTTTTTTTGACGTGTGTTGTCAAAATAATATTTGATGATAATTGATAGGTTTAACGTCCCACAATCACCATATGATTATCACAGACGCCGCAGTGGAGGGCTTCGGACATTTCGACCACCTGGGGTTCCTGAACGGGCGCCCAAATGTGAGCACACGGGCGTACAGCATTTTCGCCTCCATTAGAATTACTTGGATTCATGCGATGTTTTTTTAATGCGAAGCATTTTTTAGCGTACATTTGCGTCTTTGAGCGTATCTATCTATCTATCTATCTATCTATCTATCTATCTATCTATTGTTATGCCTGCCAGTCCGCAGCGAACGTCCATGCCTCGGAAAAAAGGAAATCTGTGTCAAGGCCAGCCCGCGAGCCCGCCTGACGCGAACAACTCAACGGCGTCAACACGCGACGGCGCCTTTCTGGCGCGCACGTGCAGTGAGTCATCTCAGCCAGCGAGCCCGTCGAGTAAACAACCGGCGCCTTCCTGTCGGGGGGGTCTGACGCAATGCCTGGCGACGTTACTCGTCCTTGGGTGCAGCCACCTGCAGCGCAGCCTCTCCAGATTCGATGAGAAAGAATGACGCGGCCCAGCGGCGACCCCATTGGAGGAGTCTGACCTCATGAGCAGCGGCGCTTCTGATTGGACATTTTGTTATTCAAAGAATCCACCCGGTGCATATAAAAGAAGCCCTGCGGCGCGTCGCGAGCAGCAGTCCTATGTGAGAGCAGACCCATTTGAGAGTAGAGCTATGCGTTAGAGAGAAGAGCTCGGCTCTTCGCGTCTCTGTCGGCCCCAGTGCCGAATTTGTAACGCCTCTGTATATATGCTGTACATAAACCTTGTTTAACTCACCGTCGTCTCGTCCGCTCGTCTATCAGCTCTGCGCAGAAGTAGTCGCGAGCTGAGAAACCTACGCTACCAAACGGCTGGTGACCTTCCCTGCGGAGTTCGAAGCAGTGGCGCCTTCGGGACCGTGTTGGCGTCGCCGTTTTTCGAAACAGTGGTTGCAGCGGTGAAATTTCGAGGCGCCCTTCGTAACGTCGTCGGAGGCGCGCTTCGTAACACTATCTATCTATCTATCTATCTATCTATCTATCTATCTATCTATCTATCTATCTATCTATCTATCTATCTATCTATCTATCATCTATCTATCTATCTAACTATCTATCTATCTGTTTATCTATCTATCTATCTATATATCTATCTATCTATCTATCTATCTATGACTTTTAGCTCTCTTGGTCGTTTCGATAATGCAATTCATACCAAACTTGGTATGACATAACATGACTGTATGAATGACATATTTGGCTACTCATTACATGAAAATCATGACATGTTTATCTTGACTGTCATAATTTACATTTCATGTTCCGCCAGCCCTTGTGGTGGTTTCTTTCACATGACATGTTGCAAAACTGATATGGTGTATCATGATTGCATGGCGAACACAAGTGACAGACCCTAACATGAAAATCATGACATGCGTATCATGTAACATGACTACATGCCACCCTGATGATGCGCTCGCGGCTGTTTTGCAAGCTTCACATATGCCAAATTTTGTGTATATGATCATCACAATCATCAGCCTGACTACGTCCACAGCAGGGCAGAGGCCTCTCCCATGTTTCGCCAGTCAACTAGGTTCTGTTTGGAAAAAGTTGTTAACGATTTAGAGTACCTGGTTCTGTGCTTGCTGATGCCAATTTATACCCGCAAAGTTCTTAATCTAATGTGCCTACCTAACCTTCTGTTTTCCCCTAACCCGCTTGCCTTCTCTAGGAATCCAGTTAGTTACTCTTATAGACCAGCGGTTATCCTGTCTACGCGCTACATGCCCGGCCCATGTCCATTTCCTCTTCTTTATTTCAACTATGATATCCTTAACCCCCGTTTGTCCCTTAATCCACGCTGCTCTATTCTTGTCTCTTAAAGTTACGCCTACCATTTTCTTTTTCATTGCTCGCTGCGTCGTCCGCAATTTAAGCTGAACTCTCTTTGTAAGTCTAGGATTTTGCCCTGTAGCTAAGTACCGGCAAGATGCAGCTGTTATATACCTTCCTCTCCAGGGATAGTGGCAATCTACCTGTCATGATTTGAGAGTGCTTGCCAAACGTGCTCCAACCCATTCTTATTCTTCTAGTTACTTCAGTCTCGTGGTTCGGCTCTGCGGTTAATACCTGTCCTAAGTAGACATGGTCTTTTACAACTTCAATTGCACTAATACCTATCTCGAAGCGCTGTTCTCTTCCGAGGTTATTGTACATTACTTTCGTTTTCTTCAGATCATTTTAAGACCTGCTTTTCTGATCTCCTCGTCTAACTCTGTGATCATGAGTTGTAATTCTTCCCCAGAGTTACTCAGCAATGCAAAGTCATCGGTGAAGCGCAGGTTACTAAGGTACTCTCCACTAACTCTTATGTCTAACTGGTCCCATTCTAGGCCTCTGAAAACCTCCTGTAAGCACGCGGTAAATAGCATTGAGGAGAATGTGTCCCCCTGCCTTAGACCCTTCTTGATTGGTATTCTATTGCTTTCTTTATGAAGCACTATAATAGCAGGTGATCTCCTGTAGATTTCTTCCAGGATGTTTACATATGCTTCGTCGCCGCCTTGATTCCTTAGTGTCTTCATGACTGCTGATATTTCTACTGAATCAAACGCCTTCTCGTAATCTATGAAGGCTATGTATAGTGGTTGGCTATATTCTGTGCATTTCTCTATTACCTGATTGATAGTATTACAACGGCAAGTGATGACGAAGGTATGTGACTAGTGCACACATGATAATCATGAGATGCGTGTCTTGTGAGAACATGACTACATACCACAGTCAAGGTGCCAACACATTTCGACGTGACGCGGTGCGCGTGCTCGCCGGCGTTCATTCAGTTGCGACACGCCGGCGTTACCACGCCAGGCGCCGGTCCTTCCATATACTCGTAGGCGCGCGCCGCGCTGCTTTGACGCATGCGCGTTTCAGTGCGTCCGGCGCCCATCCGTCACGAGAGGAGGGAGACGCAGTGTTGCCTGGGTAACGCATTGGCACGAAATGCAGCATGTTGCATTTTGCGCCGGTTGCCGTCGGGCCGCGCCGACGGACGCCTATCGCGCCAGGCGTGAGACTATAGAGTGCTCGCGTTTTGCTATCGTAGCGTCACTGTGTCCAGCGTGCGCGCGCGTCAAAGCTACATCGGAGTATATTGGGCCCTTCATGATGCGCTCGCGGCCGTTTTGCTTGCTCCACGTACACTGAATTCGGTATTACGTGGCGTCAATGGATGACGAAATATATTGTTACACGACATCGGCAACGAAAGAGCATCATAGACGACGAAGACGATGAAAGCGACCGTGCTCGTGTTGTTGTTGCTGCTGTTCTTTCATCTTGGCTGCAGCTGCCTCTGACTCTCCCTGTATATTTTGTAAATATATTTATTTAATTCATTCTCTCACCCCCGTGACAATTGGTGGTGGTGCGGGGTACAACATGATATAACGGAGCTCCGCAGTGGCCAACGCTTGGATTTTTCCACCATGGCAAACCAGGGACCGGTTCCCGCCGAGGCGACTACAACAACAACTGTTGTCCTTCCGCAGCTAAAAGATCCTGGCACGTTCTGTGGCACGGATGATGTCGACATCGAAGAATGGTTGCCGTTGTACGATCGTACAAGTAAGAATTACCGCTGGGATGAAACTCTTATGTTAGCCAATATCCTGTTCTACTTGAAAGGAACAGCAAAAGTGTGGTTCGAGAACCACGAAGATGAAATTGGAAGCTGGGATGCGTGCAAAGAAAAGATGCGCGCCCTTTTCGGCAAGTCTGTGGGCAGAAAGGCAGCGGCCAAGAAGGAGTTGGCATCTCGTGCGCAAACGTCATCAGAGTCCTACGTGACTTACATACAGGACGTGCTTGCCCTTCGCCGAAAAGCGGACAATGGTTTGGAAGAAACCGAAAAAGTAGCTCACATATTGAAAGGCATTGCAGATGATGCATTCAACCTTCTCATATGCAAGGACTGCAACACGGTCGATGCCATCATCAAGGAGTGCAAGCGTTTTGAGGCCGCAAAAAGCCGACGTATCGCCCATAATTTCACTCGACTACCAAACACAGCTGCAACCTGGTCGTGCGAAGACAGGCCTGTGCTACAGACGCCGTTAACTGCACAGCACGTGACCTAGATCATCAGACGTGAACTTGAAGCTCTGTCTCCTGCGTCCACGTGCCCCCATGCCTGTGACTCTAGCCTCAGATGGTACCAGTGGTACATGCCATTGTGCGACAAGAGCTTTCCAATGCTGGACTGGCCTCCGAGTGCACTACAGCTCCCTCTCAGCCAATCAACCGTCGTCGACCCCCTGTTTCGTATGCCCAAAGCCAAAACCTTCCGGTGCGCCCTCGTAATCCAGCCGAGTGGAGGACTGCTGACGATCGCCCGATTTGTTTGAACTGCCTGCCGTATCGGACACGTGGCCCGCCATTGTAACACTTGGTGGTATTGGCATCAGGCATCCTATGGGTACCCCCATCAGCCAGAGAGGGATCATGGACGCTTTCAAACTTACCCGGAGTCACCTCAGGCTACCAGTGAAGACGTTACTTCTATGCTGCCATATTGTCGTTGCTCTCCATCTCCGCATGCTCACCAGTCCCGTTCACCACTCTCCCGTCGCCCATCGTCTCGCTCGCCCCAATTTCACCGACCAACGTCGCCGCCTGACCACCTGCCGCGGGAAAACTAGATGATGCAGCTCCCGGAGGTGATGCTGCATCGACCACTTGCCCGCCAAATCCTCTGACCATGCTGCTGACTCGATGCAACCTTATTGATGTTGAAGTAGATGACACACCCGTTGTTTCACTTGTGGACACAGGGGCTCACATGTCAGTGATGAATTCAGAACTTCGTTGCCGCCTAAGGAAAGTTTTAACGCCACCCACAGTGCCACTCATCCAGGTCGCCGACGATGGCACGTTTCCAGTGCTAGGAATGTGCTCCGCGCGTATAAGTGTGGCTGATCGCTGCACGACCGTGCTATTTGCTGTGCTCGAGAAATGTTCCCATGAACTTATCCTCGGCATGGACTTTTTATCCGCCCACTTTGCCCTTATTGATTGTGGAACCGGCATGCTTCAACTTGATTTACCGTGTTACCATGACCACCCAACACCAGCTCAACCCAGTCTGTGTTCTGCAGATGACGTTTGTCTAGCACCACAAGCCGTTACTTACGTGAACCTGAGATCTGTCCCTCCTGTTCCCGATGGTGACTACATGTTGACAACTATTGCTGACGTTCTGCTGGCCAAAAATGTTGCCGTGCCTTACACACTTTTGACAGTCACGGGAAATACAGCATCTCTTCCGATCCTAAACTTCAGCTGGTGCGCTCAAGTTATCCCAGATGGTATGACTTTGGTAAAAGTTTCTTCTATAGATGCTGCCATTTCGGCGTTCGTTGCCGATTCTTCTTCGTCCTCTGTTCTGTTCTCATCCTCGAAGAGCGCAGCGGATGCCACCATCGACAAGATGATCGCTCCGGACCTTCTTCGAGCACAGACAGCTGACATCCGGCACCTGCTGAAATCCTACCGCGTCATCTTTGATTTTGATGACCGCCCTTTGTGTCAGACATCCTTTGTAACTCATAGGATTAACACTGAGAACGCCAGCCCCATCTGACGACGTCCTTATCGCGTGTCTAATGCTGAGCGACAAGTTACCCAGCACCTCCACCAAATGTCACGGGGGTGAGAGAATGAATGAAATAAATATATTTACAAAATATACAGGGAGAGTCAGAGGCAGCTGCAGCAAAGATGGAAGAACAGCAGCTACAACAACACGAGCACGGTCGCTTTCATCGTCTTCGTCGTCTCTGATGCTCTTTCGTTGCCGATTTCGTGTAACATTTTCTACCATTTCCTACTTCTCTCACTGGAAACAAGTGGATAGCCGTAGCCACTGATTACGCCACAAGATACGCTATCACACGAGCGCTACCGACAAGCTGTGCCACTGAAGTCGCGGACTTCTTGCTTCATGACGTAATTCTTCACCATGGCGCTCCTCGACAGCTGCTGACTGATCGTGGTCGCTCATTTCTTTCAAAAGTAGTAAGTGACATCCTTCGCTCGTGTTCGATGCGTCACAAGCTCACTACGGCATATCACCCACAAACAAATAGTCTTACCGAGAGCCTAAATCGAGCATTGACAACAATGCTCTCCATGTACGTTTCCAAAGATCATCTTGATTGGGATAGTACTTTGCCTTATGTGACATTCGCGTACAATTCGTCACGCCACGACACCGCTGGCTTCTCCCTCTTCTATTTATTGTTCGGCCGCCATCCAGCGTTACCCTTCGAGACTCTTCCCCCATCAACTACGCAAACGGTTACAGAGTACGCCCGGGATGCCACTGCTCGGGCTCAAGTGGCCCGCCAAATCGCACGAGAACGTCTTCTTGGCTCGCAGCGCTCTCAGATGTCCCGCTACGATAGCCATCACAGAGTAGTTTCCTACTCTCCAGGTTCATTGGTCCTCCTCTGGACACCATGCCGCCACGTTGGCCTCTCTTCGAAGTTCCTGTCTCGCTACTTGGGGCGTTACATGGTTTTACGCCGGCTTACCGATGTCACATACGAGATTGCTTCGTTGGACAGTCAGTCATCGTCGTCCGCACCCGCTAGTGACGTCGTCCACGTGACCCGCCTCAAACCGTTCATATCCGCATATGATCCTACTCTCCTTTAGGCGCCGAGACGGCGCTGCCAGCAGCGGGGGGTTATGTGTTACACGACATTGGCAACGAAAGAGCATCATAGACGACGAAGACGATGAAAGCGACCGTGCTCGTGTTGTTGTTGCTGCTGTTCTTCTATCTTGGCTGCAGATGCCTCTGACTCTCCCTGTATATTTTGTAAATATATTTACTTGATTCATTCTTTCACCCCCGTGACAATATGACTGGTGCAAACATGATAATCCTGACGCGCGTGTCATGTAAGAACATGACAACATACCACGCTCATAGCGTGTTCGCGGGTGTTTCTCTAGCTCCCCATATAGTAAACTTGGTATCACGTGACAGGAATAGATGACGAAGGTAAACGACACGTCCAAACATGATAATCAAGACACGGAAGTCATGTAGGGCACCATTTACCTCCACTTCGTAACATTGTGTTGATTTTAAAGCGACATATGAACCTTTCTCATTCGTGCTTCGCTTATCGTCAATTCCCGCTGTACGTGAGATCTGCTATATTTTAATTTCACAAAAATATTACTCATAAAGGTCTGTCTGTCAAAATAGCAGGGGACTAATATGGCAGGGGATTACATATATGGAAGGTTTGAAAGAAACCAAAGATACATTATGCATAGAAAAAATTATCCCACCTCCCGCTAAATGGAACCATGTGGCGATGCGAACCAGCGCGAGAGGGGGGGGGGGTGCACACCACATTTGCGCTTTGCGGCTCTTACAGAGCCATTTACGCAGGCTTTAACGTGCTAGCTCTTGCCAGGACGTTTTGAATAGATTAAGAAGGTGCCAGGTGGCCGATGGGGCACACCAATGAACGCCAGTAGCATCGGTCGTGCCTGGCGTCGAACTGCACAGACATTAACCAAAGCGGAAGACAAAAAAATTACTTTATATTCGCGAGGTGAATGACGACAAGTTGGGCGGAGTGGACGGATGGTCGGATTAACTTATGGAAAAACAGACGCATGGACGGATGCATGGACAGATGGATATACGGACGTACGGGCGGATGTACGGACGCACGCACAGATGAACGGATGGACGGATGAATGAACGAGAGGTCGTACGGATGCATGGATGAACAAACGCATAGATGGACGGACATGGACGTATGCACTAATGGACGGACTAACGGATGGATAGATGGACGCGTGGATGGAAGCATGGACGGACAGATGCATGGATGAACACAGGGATGGACGGGCGCACTGATGGACGCCCGGGAGGACGGATGGACCGATGGACGCATGGACGAATGTACGAGTTTGTGGACGCATGGATGGACGAACGGACAGAAGAGCAGGTCGACTGACGGATGCTTTGGCCCACTCATCATCAATGAGCTTCATCGATTTACCAAGTCCCAGATCACTCGCGGACGGCCCGCGGGCGCCTCGGCTCACAGGTGGCTACGTCACATGCACGTGATCGAAAAGTCCCGAGCCAGCCCGAGCGGCCTCGGGCCATCTGCGCGCTGACTGCATCCGCTGTGGCGTCTGCTATGCCTGGCTATGCCGTCTGCTCCCTCCATAGCTGAAACACGGGCCACAACGCTGACTCATTTGCAACCTAAACAGCAGTTAGGTAGTGAATTATACCTATTTCTGTTGTGATGCAACTTACAGTAAGTGAACTACTCGAGCGCGTGCGCATGGTAGACCGGCGCGGTCGTTCCTCCGCTGTTTCTCCTAGCGAGTATAACGCGTGTGTGCCCAAACTTCGGGAATACGCACATGCTCGACGTGGCTCAGAACACCGATGACAAGAACTGGGTGCACTAACAATGCGAAATCCAGAAACATGCGATAAGCGGACGGAAGAGCAAAGAGAGAGCAAGAGCGCATCGAAAATTTCCCGTGTCTAACTTAAGATGGCCGCACAGCATGCGCACCACGCTGTCGTCTGCCAGAGGCCCGAAAGAAATTGTTCGGGCGGTCCCGGGCCGCCCTCAGGCCGCCAGGCACGTGAAAAATGAACATGCGTCCGAGTGATCCCGGAACAGTGGGCGGAGCTTTCAGTTGGTCCCCGAGAAAAAACGAATGCGGCGCCGGCGTCTGGGGCCGTCCGGAGCCGTCCGGGACGTGCAAATTGGTGACGCTCTGTCACTCCGTTCATATGCTGTGATATTTATTATTTATACTACTACAAGTAACCACCTCTAGTATCGTACCATCTGCATTTTTCAGCTTATATACGTTTCGTTATATATGTACATGCACCACTCTCTACGGTTGGTTCAAGAACTAACGAGAGGTGGCTACATATGATTACGACAGGATGCTCAAGCCACGCCTTAAGGACTTTCGTCCCTGAAGAAATTACAGCACATTCACGAGTGAGTGATGATGAGTGGGGCAAAACGTCTCTGTGTTCTTGCTTCCGTTCGTTTGCCCGTCCGTTCATCTGCACGGACAGATGAACATTAGAGTCGATGCACGGACAGATGGACAACCAGACGCTTGGATGAATGGAATCACGTAAGGACGAACAGATGGACGGACAAAAGCCCAGACGGACGAATGGAAGTACAGATGAATGGACATACGGACGGACGGAAGCACGAACGGGCGGGCAGACAGTCGAAGGCCTCACCCTAGTTATTATCATTCACTCCGTGGATAAGCTGTGAAAACCACTAACGCCATCTGGTTATATTATTCCTAAGGACATACGCACACAACTCCATCTATTGATCAAGTCATAGACTAGAGGTGGCTACATACTACATACGGAGAAGGAAACGACCTATGGCCTAAGGAGCTTCACCCCTAAAAGAACGCGATTCTGTTTATAGAATACAACGCGTTGGTTTCTCGCGTGTCTGCAGAATCTCGCTCCCCGACGCGATGTTTATAATAGATGTTTTAACCATCACCGCCATAACATGATTGCCAAGATAGTGTGTTTTAACCACCACCGCCATAACATGATTGCCAAGAAAGTGTAAAGGGGGAGGCCACACCGTCTTACCGCGTCCAATTTTCAAGCCTGCTCTGTGCCACTCTGACGTCACGTGCCTTAAGCGAAGGAGCGCGCCCGGGAGACTGAAGCCACTGCCACCATCGTCTGCCGTAACAAGATAAAACGTTCGCAGCGAGTTTTACACATACGATAGCTTCATTGAGCCCTTTGTGGCGCTGGTTTAATTGTGCGCTATCAAACATGACTAATTTATAAGAGCAATGCTTGATAGCCCAATTAAGTGGTGATATAAATAATGTAAATCTTATTTTTTATTTAGAAACCCCCACACACGCACACACACTTTCCAGAAGGTTCACAGAAAGTGTTCGCGTTTATTCGCTAAACGTCTGCAGTTTTTTATGCTAAGTGAGCGCATTTGTACTGCTGTGCCTGTTCTTGTATCGGTGTACTTTGTAGTCATCTTCAAGTAATCTGGCTTAAAGTGGAGCCGACGCAGGTGAAAAGCGTTTAAGAAAGCAATTTATCACAGGCTTTGTGCTTCAGATTCGCCTTATTGAGGGCTATAAAACAGAAAAAATTTTGAGGTGTATAGAGGCATACAAATTTGGCTAAAGAGCAGCACCGCATATTTCAGAGAAATACATTAGGCGTCGGTACTGGCGAGACTGACTCATAATTAAAATACCGCGAAAAAATGACCGGAGGAGTGGTAGAAAATGCTACCCAGTATAAACAATAAATGCATGGCACCACGCACAAACACTTATTCCCTTTTGTAGACAATGTGATCGGACTTATTACATAGCGACATATTTACCAACCCTCAAGGAATAACGCCTGTTGTGGGAGTATATTGCCACGCGGGTTTATTGCATTATTTTTATGTCTTTCGGGTGCGAGCACCGGAACGTAAAACGACTTTTTCGCTCCGCATTTCAAGCCGGTTAACGTGAATTCTATGCAGTTACTGGCACACTATACCAGGATGATACATTATCGTATGAGTATGAGCACCAGCGATGATCAGGTTGCTAATGTTAAGGCTTCCGCTAACACGGAAGTAGCGTGGCAGCTTGGGCTAGTTGGTATGGCATGACGATAGTTATAGCGCGAGAACAAAACGATGACACAGAGACAAGAAAGACACGTGTATTTCGTGTCCTTCTTGTCTCTGTGTCGTCGTTTTGTTCTCGCGCTATAACTATCGCCACGGCAGAAGCGTACGCGACACCAATTTACAGAAGGAACCAAACGTGCTACAGCTGGTGTCTTTAAAACAACTGAAATTCAAGTAGTATAGACAAACACATACCTTTAAATCACGGAAAGAACGCATATGGGTGTCATACCAACGAATGGCACGCTCTGATTTCGCTTTCCAGTCGTCCTTCGGGAATGAGAACACTCGAACCTTCGGCACACTATCAATATTGGCGACAGTTTGGCCCACTGCACTGTGCAATTGCGAGAGCTTGCAGCTGTACGCCACGCAAACATTCAGTTAACGAAGTACGTCACATCACCCCGAAGCACTTAACAGACTCAGAAAAACATGGTCATCTTCATTCAGTCACCACCAGCACCCGACGACAGGCTTCGTAAGGCTTATAGGAACCTTGCTATCTCGAACGGCGGGAGCATTCGGTCATTCCAGCAACGCAGGCGGCGTCATGTAGCCGTTCTCCGAACCTGTCACACGGTGATAAAAATGCGACGCAATTCGGTTTCTCAGTAGTCATGAACCAATGAACGTGTCCTCATGCTCTGTGACGCTGACGTAAACGCTCACGACATCACCGTCTTGTACGCCATTTCGACCTCCCGCTGCGCGGCCTATAGTCGCTGGAATGATACATGCACACGTCTACTCGGTAGGAGACGAGGGTGAAAACAGTGACGTCAGAGACCATGCCCGGAGTAGTAAGCAGGCCTGAATTTTTTGTCACCAGCACATTGCACAGGCCGGAACGCGCCAGCATGTGAGCGTGTTCTGGCAGTGCGCACACTATAGCTGTTGTGCATGCGCAGGAATGGTGGGCGCGCACACCGGAATAAACTCCGCCATAAGCTGCTTCGCATATAAAGAATGTCATGAAGTGAATTTCATGTGGTGCATGGTGCCCGCGGCTTACTGACTCGGCCACCTTTAGTCGCTGCATATACGTTATCAACCGCCCGGGTTGGCCGATGTCATGCTATACACAGTTAAAAGGGCATTTATGTGTAACCTTGTTCAAAAGCCTGCAGTACGTCGTAGCTTTATTCTCGTTTTTATAGAGTATAAATTTGGGTGGAGAATTCATCTTGGTATATAGGGAGCAAATCAACCATTACACGGAACACACAACACAAGCGCTTGTGTGGTGTGTTCCATGTAATGGTTGCTGCGCTTCCTACCAAGATGTATTCATACCAACTGGCCCGATACAATTGCTTATTGGGCGGAGAAACTGCTTAGCTGAGTGAACGGTGATTAACTGGGAAGTTGTCCACAAGTGTTTATTTATTTTTATTTTGTAGAAGGGTCTTATCGATTGGTGTGTGGGGTTTAACGTCCCAGATTTTGAGAGACGCCGTAGTAGAGGGCTCCGGAAATTTTGACCACCTGTGGTTCTTTAACGTGCACCCAAATCTGAGCACACAGGCCTATACAACATTCCCGCCTCTATCGGAAATGCAGCCGCCGCCGCCAGGATTTGAACCCGCGACCTGCGGGTCAGCAGCCGAGTACCTTAGCCACTAGACTACCACCGCGGGGTGAAGGGTCTCATTACGGAGGCCTTATGGAAGGAATGCACGATTCTGCAGGAAGGCTTCGGTCCACTGAGAAAATAAAAGGGAGTTTTAGAATAGCGCACTGCAAGCGCTTTCGGTGCAGTCACTGCCACGGCGCATGCGTCGTACACGAGCCACCATTCGCGGTCCGCCCGCAGAAAATTCGAAATAGCGGGTGGCGTGTGCGGCCTGCCAACGCTGGTGTCGAGGCTATGTGTATTTTGTGTGCATTTGAGATTGCTGGGCAGCTAATGTTCCTAGATTGTTCCCTAGGAGGGGCAAACGTTATTGTAAAGCTCATGCGGTGCCTGCTATGCCCACGATTCCTGCAGCGCCTGCAAACGTTATTCTAAAACCCCCTAATACTAAAAGTTGGCAGATCCCATGTACAGGGGGAATCGATCATATGCGAAGCAAGAATGAGTAAGGTTGATATGTCATCTCGAATTCAGCACAACGTTAAGAGGTGGAGGTAAACGATGCCGTACATGACTTCCATGTCATGATTATCATGCTTCGATGTGTCGTTTACCTTGGTCATCTATTCACGTAACGCGATACTAAATTTAGTATATGTAGAGCTAGTGAAACGACCGCGAGCACGCTATGAGCGTGGTAAGTTGTCATGTTCATACATGACACGCGTGTCAGAATTATCATGTTTGCACCAGTCATATACTCTTGCCATTCATTGACGTCACTTAACACCAAATTTGGTATATGTGGAGCTAGCAAAACGGCCGCGTGTGCATCATGAAGGGCCCAATATACTCCAGTGAAGCGTTGACGCGCGCACACGCTGGGCACAGCAACGCTACGTTAGCGAAACGCGAGTACTCTATAGTCTGACGCCAGGCGCTACCAGCGTTCGTCAGCGCGGCCTGGTGGCAATCGGTGCGAAATGCGACATAATGCATTTCTCAGAGTGTGTTACTCAGACAACACTGCGTCTCCTTTTTTTCGTGACGGAGGGACACTGGACCAGCTGAAAAAAATTGCCCGCAGCTTCCCTCGGGGGAACATGAGGAGGATGCGGAGCATATAATTGGTTAACGGGGTGTTAAAGTGCGACTTACTTGGGTCGATGGCTAAATTGGTTAACGTGGTTGTGAAATGGGGTGTTAAATCGCGACTTACTTGGGTCGATGGCTAAATTGGTCAACGTGGTTGTAGGAGGGGGTGTTAAATGAGTGAACACGTACACACGTATGCGAAAGGGCGGCGCTGGTCGAAGGGACGTCGATCGTTGTGTTTGTGGATTCGTTGGAATTCATTTCACCGCGACCTTGGACGTCGACGCGCCGTACAAACCAACCGACGAGCGGCAACTGAGCGAGCGAGCGCCGACCTTGAGTATATATACAGCTCGACGGCGCATGCACTGTCAGCTGTTGAATGTTCTCGAAGCGCGACGCCACATGCGCGTCCACTGGAGAATCAGGAGAATTTTAGATGTCGAACGCGGTGTGTAGAGGAGGAAGGGATGCACAGATGGTGGAAGAGTGGGCGACGGCGCATGCGCGCGCGTCAGCTGTCGAATGTTCGAGAAGTGGTGCGGACGGCGCGGACGGCGCGGACGGCGCACTACAAGGCGCGAGTATAAGATGCTTCCGCATCTAAAACGCGTGCGTCAAAGCAACACAGCGCAGCGCGCACGGCAGGACCGGCACCTGGCTTGGCAACGCCGGTGTGACGCGACGAAATGAACGCCAGCGAGCTCGCACACCACGTCACGTCGAAATGTATTGGCTTCTTGACGTCATGCTTTCGCATGACATACATCTCATGATTATCATGTTCACACCAGCCACATACCTTCATCATCGATTGACGTCACGTAATACCAAATTTGGCATGTGTGAAACTAGCGAACCGGCCGCGAGCGCATCATGAGTGTGAGATGTAGTCATGTAGTTACATTGCACGTATGTCGTGGTTATCTTGTTTGTATGTGTCATTTACCTATGTCGTCCATTCGCATCGCGTAATACCGAGTTTGGTACATGTGAGACCAGCAAAACGGCCGCGAACACATCATGAGCGTAGCATGTAGTCATGTTGTTATATGACGCGCATCTCATAATTATCAAGTTTGCACCAGTCACATACTTTCGTCATTCATTCAAGTACTGTAACACCAAATTTGGTATATGTGACGCTAGCAAAACAGCCGCGTGAGCATCATGAGCTTTGCATGTAGTCACGTTGTTGCATGACACGCATGTCATGATTTTCATGTTAGGGTCGGTCACTTGTGTTCACCATGCAATCATGCTACGTCATACTAGTTTTGCAACATGCCGCGTGAACAAAACCACCGCAAGAGATGCAGGACCACGAAATGTAGTTCATGACATTCATGACATCCATGTTATTATTTTCATGTTATGGCTTGTAAAATATGTTTTTCATAGAGTCATGTTATGCCACACTGAGTTTGGTATCGATACCATTATCGAAACGGCCAGGAGAGCTAAATGTCGTAGGCGGCTAGATAGATAGATAGATACGCTCAAAGTCACCGAAGTTTGCTAAGAAATGCTTCGCGTTTAAAAACTGGGGAGGGGCGAAGGATGTGGGGAAGAGCGTTTAAACTTCACCAAAGAGAAGCCTTAGGAGTGGCAAAGGTTGTAGTGTTTTTAGAGAGGTTTCTTTGATGAGGCGCTAGTGGGTGCCCAACGTGAAACCAGATATGTTGGTAAGAGTGTTTCCGCTCCCCTAACATCTTCGAAACGGAATTCATATTATTGTAAGGTTCTTGTTTTTAAGAACCGAGCGTTGGATGAGTTGGTATTCCATTCTGAATGACACTTTGCGCAAAAAAACAAACTACGGACAAGAAGGAACAGAGCAAAGACAGGCGCAGACTAACAACTGTTAGTTCATTTTCAAGAAAACACACATATAAAAGAAAGGCAAGGACACGTGGTTATGAATACAGGTTGCTGGATAGATAATTCATCTCAACATATCCATCTTTTCGTACATAAGTCTTGAGACATATAGGTGATGAGGCCATTGGTGAACCTTTTTTAAACTCGAGGTATATTATCTAACCGCCAACCTGCAATCAATGTCACAAGTTGTTTTTCTTTATATGTGTGCTTTTCCGAAAACAAACTTCAATTGTTGGTCTGCTTCTGTTAAGACTTCGCGTGTATTTTGCGATCATGGGGGAGAGAACCCATCAATGTTGTACAGATCCGTGGGGCGGCGTCTTTCATTCCTTGCGTTCATAATGCTGGCTGGCCTTGCAAGTGACACGGGTTTGTAAGATAGAGCGTTTCCAATCGTGGCAGCCCTGTCGCGGTGGTCTAGTGACTAAGGTACTCAGCTGCTGTCGCGCAGGTCGCGGGATGAAATCCCGGCTGCGGCGGCTGCATGTCCGATGGACATGCAGCCGCCGGAGGCGGAAATGTTGTAGGCCCGTGTGCTCACGTCTGGGTGCATGTTAAAGAACCCCAGGTGGTCGATATTTCCGGAGCCCTTCACTACGGCGTATCTCATAATCATATGGTGGTTTTAGGACATTAAACTCCACATATCAATCAATATGAAATATATCGTGGCACATTGCGGGCGACAAACGGGGACGCGTGACTGTGACGCTGCTGCATCGCGAGCGCTGTGAGGTGGTGGCGCCATTGCTTCGAGCTACATAAGGTTAGGGACCTTAGAGCTACAAAGAAGGAGCACGAAGGAACAAATCTGACAGACGTGAAATTTCGGAGAGGGAAATAAGTTTATCGTATCACCGCAGCAACGCGCTCGGACGCACATATTATGCAAGCAGCCTTGCCCTTCACGTGGCGTCGCATCACGACCACTCTCTGGACTAAGGTGGACCGACGGCTCTCGTTCAGAAGCACTCGTTTGCAGTGGCGTCAAATGCAACAAAAGGGGCGTTGATTGGAAGGATCGTTGCCTCATTAGATTCTAGGAGACTGGTGGCGAGTGAGATTTAGCCCGATTTGGGGGCACATACCAGGTTTACCAAGGAATGTCAACACATCACACCATCGCGACATGACAAGCCGGGCCCCTAAGGGACTTCACACCCAGAACAGGCTCCTCGTCGAACTCTTAGGGTACCATTCAGCGATGCGTCTGCAGTGACAAGGTTGATTCTTACTTGAATGACGCTTGCCTAGATAAAAAATAATGATGACATCGTGTTAACAATATGTACGATAAGCAAACATCGTCTAATGAAATTTAAATACATAGGTAAACCTACAGGCACATAGATTAACACGCATTCACATGCACTTGGACATGGGCTGGCGAGCAGGTGTATGCAGGCACAAAGATGTACTTACGTAATATAATAAACAGATGCATGCACGCACAGATAGACGATCGAGTAGCCAAAAGTGTTTGTCAACATATCAATCTTTATTTACAAAGTCTCAACAGTTATTCCTTTGACAAAAATGTGTGATGATGTATGTACAGTCAACATCTACTTAACTTACTCTTTTTTTACATCAAGTGTTAAACATAATTTTTAACCAGCGTTCTTCAACAGTTTTAGAACGAGTTCATACTTATAGTACATACATGAGGCAAACGATGAAGAACAAGACATTTATTTACACAAGAAAAACCTCATCTCACTTGACTTTGCCAAAATAAAAATCTGGTTGTGCTACACCTGATTTCAACACTGCCGGCTCTGAGTATTCTACAGGAACAAATGAAATGGGACAGCATTATAGGAGGAAAGAATGATGTGAGGTGAGGGCCTTCTATTTGTCAGTTGGGCCTCTCTGCCATTGATTCTTGGTAATGTTTTGTTTGGGCAAGACAAAATTTTTTCAATAGTGGGTTAAACTCTGATTGCAGCAAGGAGCATTGCCGATAATGGGAACAAATCATCTCCTCGAGCATTCACTACCACTAAAACCAGCTCCTGAACTCAATCGCAAGTCAAAAGTTAATTCCTCCGTCAACCTTTCACCCAAGCTGGTTCTCAAGTTTTACTAGTCACGACGAAAACTTAGTAGGAACGTTGATAATGCTGGTCGATATCATCAACCTCCGATTCCATGTCACGATGTGAAACATATTGTGCTGTGCAAAGCTTATTCTAATAATCAGCAGAAGCCTATTTGTCCTGATAAGAAACTATAACAGCGCACTTTTTTTATTTCATACGATCAACCAAACCACGTTCACACGCGATGGCGGATTTAGTTTTTGATGTGCTTCGTAAATGCACTCGTGTAAGGGACGTTATTCGTTATGGCAGAAATCAGCTGAGAACGCAAGCAGGGATATCCAAATAATTCTCCAAATAAAATATCGTAGAAAAGTTATTAACAACCACAGTAGTGGGAACGAATAGCCATAAAATGAATATTGTCAGCCCAAAAACAGCATTTTGATGCCGACCTATTTTACTCTTTTTTGTGTCAGGGCAACAGAAGGAAGTATCATTGTTACAAACGGCTCAGCACATGTTTTTCTGCAAGAGAAAAAAATACTTGTAGCTTGTTGGCTCCTTTCAAATACTGGTGGTAACGCCTGACGCTGATGGATCAAGCCGACATATCGAAATGGCTTTCTCTTTTTTCCCCGTTTCTCCGCGAGTAAAATTAATGAAACAAACGAGACAAGAAGTTAACACGCTCATGACAAGTATCTAACACCGAGCCCTCAGTGCTCGACGCAGTCTCGCACTTCTTTCTTTGACTCATCACTAACGACTAGAAAGAGCCCTCGGCGCAGAAGCCACAAACGGCTCGAAAGAATCGCTGCGCACTGTCCGAGCGTCCTGGAATGTACGTTGTCGCCGGTGAAACGTGTGACGCACAGGTTATGTATGGTTCACAGCCGATGCGCTTCGCCATAGTACGCGGCTTCCAGCGAGTCCACTTAGCGCGCGCACACACTTTCGTACGTGGCGTCACGAAGTCGTCCCAGCCAAACGAGCATTGTTTGGTGACTCTCCGTTGAGTTGCTGCAACGTGCACTGCAGTTCCCGTGCGCCACTAGCAAGGCCGGACGAACCACCGGTGCTCACTCGCTCCATCACATCACGCACAAACACTGACACTGCAAGAACGCTGGGGTGAAAATGATTGGATGCGCTTGAACGGCACCCCGCAACCCATATGAGCTTTTGCTGAGATGGCCAGACCTGGAAAGAAAAAAAAGAAGAGGTAGCATAAATGAGAGGAAGAATTAACCGTGTTTTGACCCCTCTCCTTCTTTTTACCTGAAGGTTGCGGGAGCGTGTTTACTTTTTTCTCTTCGTTGCGTTTGTGCTCGATAATTAGATAAGCATTCCATTCATTACGGCAATAGCGTCAGTTCTCGTTAGTGTAGCTGATATTTTGCCCGTTAGTGTTGCCATGCTATTCAATTCTGTTACACAATTTCGTACAAAAGTCGGTGTTTTCAGATCGTACCTTGCATTCTGTTTTTAACGCGGAAGCAATGAACAATAAAGATGGCTTAATAAGCTCCATGTGGAAGAATGAAAAAGGTACCCAACAAAACAATAAATTCATACGTGATGTCACGTGCTATGAGCTCACTGACAGGTCGTTTCAACAGGCGGCGAAGTAATGTCAAGCCGCATAAGCCACATGATTGTAAGTAAGCCAACTTGCACAAGAGCGCGAGTAAAAGAACTAGCAAGCTTATAACTATACAAATACTACTATACAACAAAGGCGCACATCCTTACCATTTAAACAGAGAAAACGAAAGGAAAGAAGAGGTTGGAAAAACAACCAGATGAGCGACTGGTGTGTGCGGTACAAAAAAAAAGAAATTTGAACGAGAAAAAGTACTGAATCACATTAAACAGACTCTTAAAAAGGCTGACAAATTCGTGCACTAATACGCTTAAGGCTTTAGAAAAAAAAAATATGCATCGTCACGAACTTGATTTTGAAAAAAAAAAGAATCCTGGCGTTAGCTTTTACAGCAAATGAACATATAAAGATGACCGCATAGGTTGATTCGCGTGAATTCACTGAGCATGTCAAGAAATGTTCTCATTCGTCTTCACGACACAATAACTATAATTTGCTGTAGCTTAACAGTCAGCAAAAAAACAAAAAAAAACGCACAACCATTTTTTTACAGTTTTAAAACTTACAGGGCTTCGCACAATAAATACCATTAACAAGTTTTCTAGCGGATTACAGAATACCCGAATACTCAATGGCAAGATGGAAAATATTTGAGGAAGGTAGGATATTTTAATTAAAAAAACAGCGTGAAGTGAGCAAGTTTTCGAAACGCAGTTTGGTGCGTTTGCATTCGCATCATGCGACGCCCGCGCAGCGCGAAACTGTGAGAACACTTACTTCCCACAGGGAATACTTGCAACAGGCAGACAGTCAGGTGAGTTAGGCCAAAATAATGCCCCTCCGATTGCCAAAGTTCTGGGGTTAGTTCGGTGGTTAGGTTGCGCAATCCACTCGTCGGCGCAGTGCCAACATAACACGAAGCTGGAAACGTGAACAGGAACTCTGCTCTCTTCCAAACCAATTGAATGAGGAAGATACCTGGGATGGTGAGCACGTTCTTGTTCACACCGCTGTTTATTGCATCAGCAAGAGGCTTAGAGCACTCCATCTCGATTCGTTACATCCGTAGTGGTTAAGCCGTGAACTTAATGCGCACCTCAGCGATCTTTCGAAAGGCTATCAATAGTGGCGCTCAGGAATGGTGGCAGCCGCTAAGAGCCCAAACTGTCCGCATGTCCAGAAAGCATAAGGTACGGCATTTTCCGCTGACTAAATGCTGTTGAAAGGACCTTAATCACCATACTACCGACGAATCTCTAGGAATCATAACGCCTGAATTGAACCACTGACTTTAAAAGCCGAGTGTAGGCATGAACTAGATGTTTGCAGTTTTCGTTTCGGCTGCATCGAAACTAAACGCTCCGTCTATTGTCGGGACACCTACTCCCGCTGATGCTGTTGTAAACGCTGATTTTTATTTCTCTATCTGTATTTCGGGACGGTCAATGGAAAAAACTATTCGGTAATGTGGCTCAGTTTCGCATTCTTTTCTATCAAAAAGTCTCACTTCCTTCTTCGTTTTCAATCCACCGTTCCGGGCCACTAGATCTCGTTCGTCGTAGATTTTATGGGTGTCTGTATTTGAGGAGCGGCAAGGGAGAAAGGCTTCGGCTGGAAGATGCCGGCGTCCCATGCATATATCTGAGCGCACGCTACGACTGCAGTTACCAGGATATAGGCGCTGGAGAACCGGCACACTGGGCGCAAAACAAATACCTATACTCCGGCCCATTAGCTGCTTCTATACGAGCGGTAGAACGAATGGGAGAAAAGATTTTCGTGAAATCCCGTTTCTGCTCGATCTCACTACGCCTGAGTCTTAAGGATTTGCCTCAAGAAGGGAGGAGCCGTCGGTGCCACCGCGTTAGGCCTATACTTTCTTTTTGTTTTCCCTGTTTCCTACCGAGCACATTGCTCGAACCTTGAGCTTGTTCTCTAAGCTGCCTTGCAGCCTTTATGCCTCCCTCCTCCTCCCCTTTGCCCTGGTCCGCTTTATTTCGACGACTCGTTTTTTTTTTGGTTATTTTCCTCTTTGGCGTCTACTTTGGATGCGCGAGGTTTAGCACGTCCCTTCGCCCCGCACATTGCACCATTCCGCTTACTTCCCGGACGGCCCTCATGTCTCCCCGTGAAGTCAACAGGGAAGAACGCGCTGCCAGAATAGCCACGCGAGCGCCGGCCACTGCGTGCGTGGACAAAAAAGAATAAAAAAAAGAATTAGGGGAGTGCGCAAGTTGCCCAAGATGCAGGTGAAGGGAAATCCCCGCCTGTCAGACGCTGGTGGCAGCTGGGTTGAAGGCGCACCCTCCGATACAAGTAACGAGGATAACATAACTCACCCCTGGCCGCTTATACACGGGAGATGATAATGTGCATCCGTACACAAATACAGCGAATAAAGGGAAAGAAAGAGCGAGGGGCATGGAAAAAACGGGTCGGGTGGTACGTTGCCGTCTTTGTCCCTTTTTTTTTGGCCTAGAAAGGCTGGACGCTCTTGATGGATGGCGGTCGTGATGGACGGGAGGCGGCGAATTTAAAAGATCTACTGAATAATGAGAAAAGTAAAGGGCGTTTCTTTGATTCGATCGATATTTTTATACTCGAATAGCGAGGTGGTCATTTGATAGCGTTGCATTTTACTTTTCATGTATTTATGTTTTTCCATTTTTTGTCTGAAGCATCTTCCGAGGCGACGTGCAGCCGCAGTTTCATCACATCTCACAATGTCTGTGAAGAACTTTACTGACGCATCAAAGAATTCACTGTTTATTTTTTCTTCTTGTTTCTCTTTTTTCTCTTTTGTTTCCATTTCTCTTTCCCAATATACCAGCGGGTAGCCAACCAGACACTGCTCTGATTGACCTCCTCTCGGCCTTCCACCTCTCTCTGTTTCCTTCCTCCCTTTCTTTTCAGAACGAGGGTATCTCCCCGAGCACTTGTTATACTTGAGCTTGCTGTTACTGGCCGTAGTGGTGCTTGCATATTTTCACCAGTTTTTTTTTCTTTTTATAAGAGCCGCCTAGATAGATCGTGCATTTGGAGCACGTTTTCTTTTTCTTCCCTCTTTTTCCTGGTGATCCAACGCTGAGCTAGAATTTATCAGCAGTTTTAGCTATATACAGTGCATAATAAAGGGGGTGGCATGACAGTGGTTTGAGCTGACCTAACTAGAACGAGCATACGAGAAGAGGCTAGCACTGACCAGTGAATCTTACAGCGGTGTGGCTTGCAGCTGTCACAGTGAAAGACTATCCGTAATCGCGTTAACAAAGAGTCTTTAGAAAGGCACTGCAAGTAAACCTCCTTTAGCGGCTCTAAAAACGGGGCTCTTCTGCATACGCAAAACTTTTTTCTTAAAGCCGAGGCTTACTTGTGTCTCTACCTTTGTTGTTGACTCATTTGCATGAATCAGTTGTCTAGCGAATGATAAGTGTGCTCATCAGTAACCGCGAAAGTTTGTGCTCAGTCCATTGTTACATTTGGCAACCAATACCAACACTATTGCAGAAAGAGAAAGATTGTCGGAATCGTAGTTGCTTCATGATTCTTACTAGCGTCTGAATGTGTGGCTACTACAGCCCATATTACACTTACAGCAGACGACTATACAAACAAAAAACAAAACAAATTAACCTTTGCACAGGAACCAGAGAGTACAGAACAGGAGAGGGCTCGAACGAGCTTTGAAATGTGAAGCCCAAATAGGGTTAAGTCACAGCACTGGCATCCGTAGCCTGCAATGCGTCGTCACCTAAAGGTTGCGTGCAGCTCCGCCAAAGTGGTGCTCTTTTAGAATACTCATTTCCTTCTCGAAAGGGCCTGGTTTGAGTCGTAGTTGTAAATGGTCAGTTTTTATTGTTAATACTGTTTATTATAGCTGTAGTGTTGTTCTTTTGTCTCTTAAAACTAGCTTCAGTTCCTGTATACGTATTACTACAAAAAATGACGTGAAATGGGAAGCGAAATTGAAGAAATTTCACAGTGAGAGTTATTATTTGCCTTCTCATCTCAAGACTTTCAACAAAAACGTGATTAACGGCCTCAAAGATTTTCGCCAATAAGAGATTCAAAACGCGACTTTCTTTTACGTTACCTTTAGTAGCAGTGCGTAGCGACTTAAACTACCTTCAAGAAACAAAGGAAAACTAATACAGCTATAACAAGCGACGTTAAAAATGAGAACCAGTTATGTACAGATGCGCTTTGAAGCCGGATCATCTGCGCGGAAATCTGGCATTCTACGCCTGCACCCATTGAGTGGAGTGGAGCAGAAGTCTGACACTTTGCAGGATACGAACCACAGCACCTGAAATGTTTTGACCCTGCTTGGGCTTCATTTTCAATATTTCGGTGCTACAGAAGTTCCGAGCACTTCTCTGGCGTAGTATACTCCACAGGAACCTATTCGATGCCAGACTGTGTAAGCGAATGAATAGAAAAACACAGCGCATCTTAAACTAAAGGCATTGCCGGGTAGTGAATCTAACCTCCTTGTGTCTTCGAGTATTTTGAAACATGCAATTTCTCATAAGCCTGCAACTCCCCCACAGATCCGCGTCACTGATGCACAATATTTGAATGTCGCTCCCGTGTAAGGTAGCATATCAGTCCTCCGAGACTGGTTAACATCCCTGCCATCTCTTTCCTTAATTCCTTAAATGTTGGTCGAAATGCGAAAGCATTCCATGCGTCTGCACTTACTAAGCATTGGCATGGCCAAGAAGATAGCGTACCCCCCACCCCTCTTTAAAAGTATTTTTTTTTGCAATTTCGGGAGTGTGTATTTACGTGTACAAGTACAACCACATTCGCGAAAGTTGCGCAGAGGTTCTTTGTCCCTAGTCGCGTTCCTTTGGCTGATGTACTCTTGCGACATGAAGCTCTAATTACGAGAGAAGCTTGCATTTTATCGTGGTTGATGTGCTCTTTGGGCATTTTTAAGAAAGCGTAGCTGGAGGCCTGGTGCTACGATATGAATTGAAACTGCGTGTGTGGATCGCGAGAAGCACAAATCTAGTGTGCTTTTCGAATGCGTGAGTAGAAAAAACATATGAGTCTCACTTCCTTGGTCTTCGGAATTTGTGCACGTCTACCTTAAGACATGTTGATGAATGGCTGGCTGCGTTTATCACGATGATGCTCGCAGGCATGATCATTCAGCGCGCGCTCTTAAAAACAACGAAGTATGCGTGCGAAAAACATTTAGTACACAGGCCCTAGATTTTAGTTAACGTATATCTTGTGAAACACTTGAAAGAATTTGTAGCTTGTTGTTGTCGCTATGTCCTGCACTCTATGGCGTGTTCTTCGTCCGCATGAACTGCCAAATAGAATGGCCTGCTGCGCCAGGATGCCAGCGTCTGTAAGCAAGGTTCATAATTGGATGTCATTCTTGGTTATAGAAAACTCAAATGAATTCTCCTGCCTTGGCTTATGTATCCTTGTGGCTTCGCTGGTTACCGTCACCACACAGTTTCTTCGTTTTCATTTTAACCCGCGATAAATAAACTTCCTTTTATTCACGTTCGCGTTTCTTCATTACTCCGTTTTGCCTTTAGAGATAAACGACAAAGAGGCAGGGGTGAGGTAGAAGCCTTTCGCACCAACCGGCACAAAAGCGCCGCTCCATAAAAAAAAAAAGGAGCAGCAAAATAATTTCGGCCGGAAGGCTTGAAGAGGACACGGGAACGAGAAACTGCGAATAATAACCGCTTTCCGGAAAATGAGGAAACAACTTTCGCTTCTCGCTCGGCACGCACGAGTGACACACGGCCGAAGGAAAATGAAATATGGTAAACAAAAGAAAAAAAACTGAAAGGAGACAAAAGTTGGCGGATAGGGATGGCGAGCGTAGAATATGAGCGCGGAAACGAAGAGGGATCGATCGTGAAGAAGGAACAATCGCGAAGAAGATGAAGAATAGGAGGGACACGAAGAAAGCGACGGACAAAGGCGTCGGGCACGTTGCCACGCCGAGAAAACGAGGGACGAGTAAGTTGAGGAGGAAGAGCGTTTGCCGGCGCCGCCGCGCGCGCACCACGGAGCGTCGGATGACGTCGAGAACCGCGGACGCGATGGGAAATCAATGGAGGCAGCCGGATGCGGAAGGAGCGATGCCGGCCTCACCGGTCTTCTCTGGCCGAGGGATTAAACTAATGAAGGATGCCGGAGATCACAAAGAGAAGTCTATACCCGCGCGAGATTAGAGGCCAGGGTGGGGGCACTGGACCGCGCACCAGCTGAAAAGGGCGCCCTTAGATATGCCGCGGGACGTGAAATCCTCGTGCACCGATGCGTGCTCTTTCATTACTCCTCGTCTTCTTGGCTGTCGCCGTATCGTCAGCGTTCTCTTTTCGCCGTGTATGTGCTCGTAAAAGAGAATGACGACAGGCGTGTGCGTACAAGCTTTCCCAATGCTGCTAAGCCTCGCGATGACATCGCTTTCTGCCTCGCCAGAGACGTGGAGAGCTCACCGGCTGCACTTTCGGCGCGTTTGCCCTCGAAATGCGTTCTCGGGCAGCGCGGCGGCGATCGAAAGCTCTCTGTCCCTCACGGGAGCGCCGGCAGCGAACGCGTACCATTGCGAAATCCGTGTGTATACAGGCAGTCACCGCCTCTATTCAGGAGAATGCCGACGCGGCACGCGTGCTCGCCCGCACTCTTTATGTATTGCCCGCGCACCGACTTCATCATCTGTGTTCCGTTGGCTCCCACGCCGCAAAAGCAGGAGCAGCGATGCTGTGCAATATGGCGACTTTTGTATTGCTTGTTTACCCATCGACAGGCAGCTTCCTGAATGGCGCCTTTCGACGCCTTGTTGAAAATGTTGCGTAAGGTAAAACAAGGCAGAAGAAATTCGTGCGCAGTATCTGGACGCGAATGTTTCCTCTGCTCAATCCTATAGCTTTTTGCGAACGAGGAAACAGAAATAAAGCTAACCTCATGTTTTAGAGATGTAAGACATTGGCGTATGTCTTCGACATCTTTACCGAGAATGAGTAACTGCCTGTTGTTCTGCTGTTTCTGCGAAACGTAGCCGCGTGCGTTTTACGCAATGATAGCGCTTTTCTGTTTATATAATATTACCAGACAGCGTACAGAAGTATACTAAACTTGTAGTCTGATCGACCCAGTTGTCAAAGTTGTCAAAGTGCACGAAAGTGGTCAAAGTGGTCAAAGTGCACGAAAGTGTCGTAGATAGCGTGCTCCAAACCTATTTCCACTATCATTTTGTTGACACATCGAAACACACATCGTAAAGCAGCACAGCTGTTGTAACCTTAAATAAAGCGGCAGTATTGAAGTTTCAACCATAAATATACCAACTAAAAAAATAAAAGTGGAATGAAAAGTTACCTCCAAAAAAAAAGAACTAAGATAACTTGAAAACTGGCCTCGGAGGTGACGCAAACCGCAAAGAAATGGCAGTAAGATACAATTGAAACGGACGATTTGAATAAACCTCGTTTACTAGGCTGTAGCGCCGTATATATACTTCTTTCTAAACCACTCTGGGCGAAATCGATCACTCGCATATTCTACAGTCGGGACACACGCGATCCGGGCTTCACGAAGTCAACCTGTTTCCAGCGGCCGTCCGCTGTCAATAAGGAATAGAGAGAGAGAGACGAACTGAGTATCGTTCAGTTCGCTGCAGCGAGGTACGAACACACGGACGCAGCGAATACCGTGTAATAACGTGCTCGCAAAAACGCCGGCACCAGATGTTTCACATGAGAGTCCGGACCACTCACATTGCTGTGGCTATTCTCCTTCCTCTGTGTCCTCACTCAAGCGATTCCCACACGCCTACGCTGTCGTATTCCCAGCTTTCTATTGCAACGAACGTCAGCCACTCAGGCACCCCGTAGAAGCAGCAGTAAAGTATTTCGAAAACATCTTGCACCAAGCTTGCAGCACGACGCAGAGGTCAAGAAATATATAAAAAAGTATAACAAAAACAGAAGAATATGTCGGTGCTGGAAGAAACGTTGGAGCCAATATTGTGCAACCACTCGCGAGGTATAATTTTCGGTTATTTACTTCGATTTCGCTTTGCCGAAATTGAAGTGCCGCTTCTTTTATCTTTGCTTTTTTTCCACGCTGGATGGCTTTTTCATTGTTCTTTTTTTTATACTCTCTCCTCACATCTTTGTGGTGTCCAACGTGGATAAGGTCAGTGAAAGTTGCAGGAAACATATATGCATATAACATATAAACAGATAAATCACAAAAATGAAGTCGCGCGTTGGTCCAAAAGCAAGCTATACTGCAGAATAGGTCAGAACTACAGCGAAATCTTTGAATGTATAGAGCGAGATACAAAGGCATGAATTCGTGTTCAGAGTGCATAAAGGTAGCGAAAATGTGACCTCACTTTTGGGTAAGATGTCCGGCCAGCCCGTCGTTCAGCTTGTGATTGACAGGCCACAAGGCAATTTCTCTCCGTTTCATCGAATGTCACACGAAGAAACCCACGTAGTTTTTGCTGTAGGACGAAAATCGCAAAAGCCTTCACTGGTATCATTTCCTCTGTCAGCTACGTGCGTTACCGAGGCTTTTCGTTCTTATCACCTACAATAATTCCATTTTTTGAAGAAAATACCCAAGAAATCGTGGTGAATGTATCAGTGCCACTCCAGTAAAAAAATAAGCTACGTGAAAGTTATGTCAGTCTTGAACTATATAAATCCCAGGAACCTAGGTGAAATCAGTCGCTCGGAGCACAACTTTGGACTGATTCGTTGAACGAAAAGATTTTATGCGTAGGCTCTTGAAAGCTACAGTCACGCTAGAAAAGCCTACATATAACGCTAGTAATGTGCATTTCTAATGTCCCGGGTAAAATTACGGTGACGTGACAGAAGCACCATAGCCACCACAAGGTCCTGCGTGGGGGGGGGCACAGTGTGGGTTAACTATCTTACTTAATCTTCAGTGGCAGCGATATCTATTGTTTGCCGTGACACTATAAATAAACGCATTAATTTTGTCTTGTCTCTCTCATTTTTATGAAGCTTTCGGGATATGGGATTTAAATGCTGCAAGGCATCAAAGTTGCCGCTGTAGAAAAGAAAAAAAGCCCATACAAGAGCGTAAAATGTAAGGTGAGCTTTTCATTAGCCTGCATTTCCCGAATATCGACGCACGGTGCCCAGCGGGAAGCTATTCCTTCATAGGGGATGTTTCCACTCTATCAGTGGAGTGACCTAGTCCGAGGGTATACTGCATTGGTGACCATAGTAACACTGCGACAGATCAATGGCCATCATAGTTACGCACAACTTGCAGTTTTTCTTCATTACTACCACTTTCAGAAAAACCTTCAAAAGGGAACCACTGCTGTGCATGGCTGTTGCTGCAGCTGTCTCAATTGGGTTTTCCTGGCTTGCCCATATCGTTTTGAAAACGCCTTTGAAGATGATGATCTGCTGCTCCAACGAAGACAAATCATTTTGTCAACACTAGTTTCAAGGACATTTACTGCTTGCTGATGTTTTACCATTTGCTTCATTTAGCCACAGAAGGGCAATAGTTAGAAATGTTAATTGCGTAGCCACACTACTAACCCAAAGACGTGTGAAATGCACTCTTTACTTAGGGTATGCTGCTTAAAACACCTGAAAAGAAACGACTGGGTCTCCATAAGTATTTGGCCATGAATAAAACATTTATTGTATGCTAAAAGATCAGCTTGTACTAAAACAGTTTGTTCCGCTTTCTTTTCTACGTAAACGTAGGAATAGCGGATGCGGGAGCTTCACTACAGTTCTTTCAAAATGTTGGAACATGTTCTAAGTTTCGTCATTGCTGTATCCGTTCGGGCATGTGCTCCTAACTGATAATAATTGTTCGCAACTTTAATTCACCCGCCACGTTCCTGAGCGTGACTGCCACAAAATGCATCCCTCACTCAGAAAGAAAAACTAGCGCACGTAGGTATTGACACGCGCCTTCTGCACAGCGACAGATGCCACTGAAGTAACTCATTACTATAGTGCTGCTCGTTACTTTGGAACCATTCTGCATGCTGTTCTCTTTCTCGGCGGGGTGAACGATGATTAGAAGTTTTCTCAAAACAAGGAAGCGAAGAAGGTCACCATCTCCTATTTGTTCCTTCTTTACTTAATGTTCTTGTCGCTACACTGAGAGATCCAAGCGGTTGCCACGCTATTCGAAATGAAGAGTTCGTTTCCAGTGCTATTCAAAGTGCGTACTACGGAGCCGCCACAGGCACTCGCTGAACGAATGATGAATGAAAAACTAAAGCGAGGGCAAACAAAGGGAAGAGCGGGGAACAAAAGCATTGCTCGCTCACAGGGCACGGAACACTTTGCGAAGCCTCGCCACCGACCTTCTTTCCACTGGGGAACAACAATTCACATTCATTGAGAACACACTGAACGGGGTAAGAAGAGGAGGTTGCTTTAGAGCCGGCTGCCGGTCTGAACTTGCAAATAAGGGCCTGTGAACGACGACCGTAGAATATCAAGCGAAAGGTGGCTACGACGGCCGCAAATTTGCACCGCGGCTTTTGGGCCGTCTCTCTAAACGCAGCCCAGGGCTGGGAGGACCCCTCGACGCGGCCGGCATACGACAAAAGACTGGCCAGGCGTCTTACCGAAACTATCAGGAAAAGAAGCTGAGACTAACCGAGGGGTTGGTAAAGGCGAGGGATGAGAGGAATGAGGAAGATAAACTAAAAGTATTGAAGTAGGAGGTGGGGAGTAAGAAGGGATGTAAGAGGTCCCATTTCAGCCAGTAGAAAACATTTACAAAAAGGTGGGTGATGCAGCATAGAAAGATACAGCAAGCTATATAACGTAGACTAATGCAACGAGAAGCAGTGCCAGTAGGATTTCTTCCTCTTTCGGGATTATGCCGTAGACTGGATGGAAACGGGCCGAGCACAATTTTCGCAAAGGGTTATTTCACCCTGAACTTGTCAGTTTGTTCTCACATACTTATATTGCTTTCCTCTCGGCATTCTCCTTCATCGCCCTGTTCATTCTTTCTTCGGCGTATCGTTGTATAGTTTAAGATGTTAGCAAAGCTGCGCGGCACAGAACGAAAACAGTGCATTTGAAAGCAGATACACAAGTTAGATTTTTTTCGAACGAGGAGATTTGCGAGCGAGGTCACCGAATAATGAGATCTATTCTATGGTCTGTTTGGTACGGGACGTGCTTCGTTTCCGAACTGTATAGGGAATCTCAAGCGATGGACGCGCTAATGCCTCTGAGCCGAGGGGCATTCATCGAAGTTGGTGGCAATCCGTTTTCGTTCTCCTCCGTATTCAAAGGAGGCCCCGAGCAAAAGCTGCGTTGCGACTTTACCTTCATGTAAGTGCTAACAAAGAGGAATACAGGTGCAAGAATTGAAAAAAAAAAAGGAACCCTGACCCACTTTCAATTTTTTTTTCCTTTTTACTGGAAACACTGTGCTTTCAGTTAGCCGAAGCCTCTTCAAAGAGTAGAAGCTTCAAAACGAACGGGTGCCCTAAGTGAAGAATAGTTTCCTTCCATTGTCGCTTCACAGAAGATAGAAATAACCTCTGAGAAAGCATTACCAGTGAAGAACGGTATAAAAGAACAAATGACAAAAAGGGAAAGAGCGCACATTGAGAAGTAGACTACGAAAGCACCTGGTTCGCTATTTCATGCAGTAAAACAAAACGGGATATAGGTTTATGAAAGAAAGAGAGAGGGGAAAAGGCAGGACGGTGGATAAGGACACGTGCGCGAAATGCCCCGATAAGTAAAAAAAAATAACACACAAACCCAGTATTCCTCATAATCTACCAAAATTCTATCTAAATCGAGCGTGTAGTTGTGCAATGCAGCCAGTGTTCGCGTAGCACCTCCGTGGGCTGTAGCGGACCGTCAAGGCGTCCATTTGTGGGAATCAAATCAGATGAAGTGGTGGCATAATTTTTTAACGTCGTGTACATTGTCTAAAATAATATGTTTAAAAACAATACGCTAGTGCTGACGACTATGTTCTCATTAGTAAGAAAAAGTAATAATTGTTGAGAATATGCTTGCGAAACACCATGATGTCTATGTGAGGCATGCCGTAGTGGAGGCCTCCGGAACTTTTTATCACATGGTGTGCTTTAACGCGCACCTGAATATACACATACGGGCCTCCACAAAATATTCTCATCGAAATGCGATGGCCGCGGCAGGAATCTAACCCGTCACTTTCAAGGCAGCAGTAGAGAACCGTGACCACCGTCACACCACGGCTGCGGCCTCATCAAAAAAAAAAAGAATGAGCGAGATGATGAGCGGGGGCAGTAAGAAATGATGCAGATGTTCAATATCATCGCACATAGACGTGGTTTTTTATCACCTTCTTATGCGTTTTTGCTGCTCTGTTCTTCTGAAGTTCGGCGAAAACTGCACAGTGTATGGTGACTTTCTTATACCTGACGGCGCAGATGCCAATGTCTTGCATCGGTTTCGATATAATGTTGGCAGGGAAAGAAAACAAAACGTGGCTGATCCCCCAATACAGAAATCGGTATAACACGAAAGTAAAAGGAGTCTTTACAGAGGTAGCTGAGTGTTTGTTGCGCATTGTTTTCGCAACAGCAACAAATTGCAAAGTCAGGATAAGAACGCCAAGCAGCTCTAAACTTGCAGCGCACAGCTCAAGCAGAAAGCACTTACGAAATTAGCATATACAAGACGAGCGCGAACTTACAACGATCACAGCTCGACCTTTAAAGCGCACTGTTTACGCAGAAAGAAACACGCATGAAATGAGCGCACAAGTATACAGAAGACAAGCACGAATAACCGTCGCACTTCATTCAACGTCATGCGTCAGCAGCGTGCAAAAGTGACCTCCGTGCTCTCCCGAATTACGAGTCTGATAAGCGCGTACGCAAGAGAGCCCACGCTCCGTGGAGGCGGCTCTTCCTGGAGGCGACGACCTTTTGAGCGCGCTCAACACGAGTCCGTCGCGCCATCTCGCCACTGATAACGAAAACGTGTGCTGAATTTTTGGCACTCTGAAGACTGCCAATTGGTGTACGGTGTATATGAATGGCTTGCCATGAGCACTCAAATTGACGTACGCTGCGCAGCGCGTACGTCAACGCAGCGCGCTGTGAGTCGTGAGGTTGCTGGTTCAATTCCGCGCGACGAGTGCTTGCCTTCTGGTTTATTTTTTTGCAATCGCTTATTCATTTTTCAACGTCACTTCCGTGACGCAAGTACGTCAGTGGAGCCATGGTGCGGCCCGATATAAAACACTTTCGGGTTAAAATTTTACTTTGCTACTTAATTGCGTGCGACGCTTAATCCATATATGCCCGCGAATGTGTTTTATACGAAGGATGAAGTTTTTCTTGCGTAACTATTGACCGAAATGAAGCTCATGTACTATCACGTTACGCTGGTAAATTTTGCGAAATACTACGGATCGCGAAATTGTAGTAAAAGCAGAAGTTAGTAAAATACGAATGATGACCAACGACCGAGAATAATTTTTAGAGATCGTCCAATACAAACGATAAAGCCACGGAGAACCAGGAAGAGCTGACAACGCCAGCTCTCCTTTGGGAACAATATTCGATACCGTCTCCAATATAAGGCACTCGATAAAGAAAGGGAAGAACTCATCCCAAAATGGTGTGAAATCTGACCATCGCCAGACGGAAGTGGTGTCCGGAAGCCGAAAGGAAGAAAGGAAGAAAAAGAGAACCGACGAAAATGTCCCTAACAACTCGACTTCCACCCTCACTTCAGTGCCCATTTTTTGCCGCTGTTCCCCGCGATATCCTCCCGGCCTTGTCGTCCTGTTAGGTCAGCCCCGCAGCCGCAAGCTATCCTGGCGTGTCTCCCTTGGCTTGCGTTTGGTCTGCTGGTACTTCTAAAACGATTTATTGATGCCTGCAGAAGGAACAGGTAAAAAATGCAATCGGGAAAGCCTCATTGCCCGGGGCCGAAAGTAGGAATCAGCGAAACGCGAGAGACGAGAGCAAACAGGGAGGAGCTGCTGCAATAATGACGTAAAAACGGAGCACGACCGAAGAAGAGTTGCTTGTGACCTTCCTTGCGCGATGCCGCTGCTGAAACGCGAATGTCTTTCACGGTGGAAGGCTTGAAAAGGCGGAAATGCGTTCGAAAATCGGCTCTTCGTTTGAAGGCGGGCACTGCAGGAGCAGCCCATTGGATGAAGGAAATCACTACAAGGCGGCTCACGTCAGCGCATGACATTGGTTCGGGTCTACCTACTGCTTTTTCTTTTTTTCTTTCTTTCTTTCTTTCTTTCTTTCTTTCTTTCAATACCTAAACATGAATCAGCTCTTGTCTTCTGCCCTACCGAATATGTCGGCACTAGAGACTGGCAGTTAGATGCTGTTTTGCCTATTTTTAAAACAAGTGCAGCCAAGCGTGCGAACGAGTCAGTAGGTATGTTGCCCAAGTGTAACTATACTGATATTGATTCGTGGGTATATGCTCTGGGTACAAAAAGCACAAGGACTCTGTTCACGCTGTCTGGGTTTCTCGAAAGTCTACCAAACAGCCCAAACGTCGGTCAGCTTGTTTGACAAAGTTCATTACGTAAATGCAATTAGAAGGTCACTTCGACGTAATATTGTGGCGTTTTATATTAAACTTCAGTTTTTTTATCCAACCAATTAATATTTGTTTTATAATTGAAATATTTCTTATGCCTCCTGCTCCGTTACTGGGGCCACATACCTGCGTTCAACTTCCAGTGGCCGAAGAACCATTGAAATTTTGTGTGTATAAGCATTAACATTCTAACTGCGGCTGCTTATGCGATTACTCAAAATCGTCACTGTCACCCAGATCAAAATCGTCACCCAGATGAGCACCGCATCGGGAATGTGAAGCATTCGCAATGGCGATTCCTTCATTCATTCAGTTTTACTTGATACATTGCGTAATCATAGATTTTGAATGGCTCATTCCTGTAACACAATTGAAACGTTACTTAGAAGGTCTTGTCACGATAATTAGAATGTGTTGCTTTTTTTGTACAGCTGGCACGGATTTCAAAAATCTACGTATTTTTGTTTCGTTTTGTTACAGTTCCACAGTTGGAAGTCAGCCGGCCGATTAGTGTGCACCTTGTCAATACTAAAGTATTATTGACTGCAAAAAAAAAAATCGTTCGTGTTTCTAATATTGTCGAACTCATCTGAAGTCTGTCATACTAACTTGCCTGCACTGGTTTTTCGTAAACGCAATTAGCAGTTGCAGATTAAAGGTAAAACGTTACGCCAGCCTGGAGCCTTCGGAAGCTGTAAACCAAAACCCTTTACTCGCTATGAATCTTTCATCGGCCAACTCATTGCGCTGCATTTCGCTATTCTCCTGTGTTTTTTTTTCTTTCTGGGATTCCGAGTGGTGTATGTACACTGTAAGCGAAAGATGGAATAAAAGAAATCAATAATAATAAAATAACATTGCGTGTGGCTTTGGGATAAATTTGTGAAATATAATCAAGTGCAGCTTTATCTGCGTGCTGATTAGGGAGAAAATATTACCTTTGTAAGTTATTAGTTTAAAACTTCAGCATAAATTTTCTACCTCATTTGATAATAGTTACTTCCTGTTCATGTTGAGATGAGGTACCATTCAGAAGGTGCTGCCCATTTTCAAGAAGAATGCCTAATGGCATCCCAGGTCGTGCTCCTTTAGAACGATAGGCCCATCCTTATTCCTCGCAAGAGGTTGCGTATAGGTTGTTCGTCCGTTTGTATTCTGCAGTGACCGAACTTAATCAACTAAAATAAGCGTTTGCAGAGTGAATAGAAGAGCGTCTTTACGGCACAGCTAAGGAAACCGCCTTTTGATAGAAAAAAAAATGGCAGCATATCCACGGAGTGAATGATGGAGAGTGGCGCGAAGCATCCGTCAGTCCATTCGTTCTTGCTTCCGTCCGTCCATGCGTCCGTCTGTGTGACCGTCCGTGCGTTCATTCGCCCGTCCGTGCGTGCGTCTTTTCGTGCGTCCGCACGTCCATCTGTGCGTCCGTCCCTGAGTTCGTCCATGCATCTGCCCCTGCGTCCGTCCATGCGTCCATCCGTCGGTGCAGCTATCCGTGAGTCCGTCCATGCATCTGTCTGTGTGTCTGTTCGTCCATCTATTTAACAAACCAAGTACCACCATCTCGCATCTTTTCATCATATATTCCTGATATAGAAGCACCGCCATCCAGCGGACATTTCAAGGACTGAACGAGAGGTAGCACACACACACTTTCTTACCGTTTGCGCTTCGTGTCTACTTTCCACCTTTAACCACCTCTACTTCATGGTATATACTAGTTCACTGTATTCATCGCACTGCGGCCTAACGCTCGCTAAACCTTTCTAAAACAAAGGAGGTTACACCCGGCGAGTATAACGTAGCAACCCTTTTTTGTCAGATGTTTCTTAATGTACATGCCAATGGCTGCTAATGGAGAATGAGAGACAGGAGAATTCGGCTTTTAGTTAACTCGCACGCTACGAAATTTTTATTGTTCAAAAACGCACAGGAGAAATCTCCCACCGGCACCACCTTGCAGGTCAAAACGTAAAACTGGTTACATTCTACGACTACGACTACGACTACTAGGGACGAACGGGTGCCGCTATAAGGAGCTTCGCCCCTAAATTTCCGGGATTGCTTTTGTCGCGGTAGAGTGAAGAGAAATACACGGTTCTCAAACGTGTAAAATAGAGCGTTCCAGACTGAATCCAGTGGTGAACTTAGCCAGGAATCATTTTAAGCATAAAAAGAATCAGCGGCGCTCACTTCTGCCACGCTGCTTTCTGCCGGCGACACTAGTAGGACAGCGCCACTCATCATGATACAAATAAGGCTACAAGTGAGTGAAAACGAAATGACGATTAAAAAAAAACGTCGGAGCTTTGAAGTGGGTCTTCAGGAGACGTGTAGGAACAAATTTAAAGTATCTCGGAATATAAGAAGGTGGCATTGAAAATGGCGCTGCCATCTACTGAAAGGAAATGTGGTGGCACTCAAAATACAAAACCAGAATTTCGCGAGGGAACGAAGTGAGCTCGCACAAAGGTTTCCATCACCAGTGTGCATTAGCACAATCCATAAAAGAAAACTGATCAAAGGAGACAGAAATACGTAGCGACAACAGTTCTAAGTTCATAGTGTGGCATTGCTTGACGTCTGAGATCCGAAGTAAAGTCAGTTCGGCAAGCTTTTCTTTTATGCTTCTGGACAAAAACTAAAAGCGTTATTTTCGTTTTACAGTGGCTACCCAACGCTTCCGTCCACACAAATTAGAATACCAGTAGTGAATTTCGGTGCAAATACCAGTAGTGAATTTCGGTGAAAGCGCAACCTTTTTGAACGTTTTATTGCATTATTAAAACTTGTTTTTGGGCCAGATGTTGCCAGTCAAAGGAAAATTAGACGACGCAAACCACCAGCAATGAAGAGGTGAAAGAGCGCCATCAGAGTTGGTAAGAGATAAGCATAGGTTAGGGCCCCCTATATATTGAGGATATATCATTTAGTAACACTTGCTGTTGAGCTAGTTAGTGCATGTTACAAGAAGCTTATACGACGCAAACCCTCGGCGAGAAATTGGCGAAAGGACAAAGCTTCATCAGAATAAGGAAGAGATGAGGATAACTTAAGGCTCGCTATATATGAAGTAATATAATTTAGTGAAAACTTGTTGTTGGGCTAGTTAATGCACGTTACGAGAAAACACAATGATGAAAATCACCGAGAAACAATAAGGCAACGGGAAGTCTGTGTGACTTAACGTTACCTTGTTGTAGTTTCTCGACATGAAGAAAAATAAAACTAGGTAAAAAATCTACGTAGTAGGCATTCTTCGCAATGGTAATTGAATATCATTTTCTTTTTTCTTAGTTTGATAAGTATGGTGGGAGAGAAGTAATTGCGCAAATATTCCCGCCGGGCAAGTAGAACACCCAGCAACCTGCCTTTCTTAACGAGGTTCGGCGCACTTATAAGTACATTCTCACGTTGTCATCTTGAGCCTACACTCTACTAGTTATATTTTTTTCGGTCTCAACATTTCACGTAATATAACTTCCAAGTATTCGTTCATATTAAATGCAATACTGTGCGAGTAGTATAAGCAACGAAATGCTCAGGAAAAAGAAAAAAAAAACTTCACCTCCGTAGATATGTCGAAAAAAAAAATACTCGATTTCGGGAATGCCGCTGGGAAGTGTCTTCTAGCAAGACGTTCGTGAGTAAAGTAATGCTACTATTATTACGATTATTAAAAAAACGTTGGTTTGCCTACAATATGTGCTACGTACACCTTTGTATATCGCAGTATGTATTGAACTAAAGTGCCTTTAGATATTTTCTGCTGAGCCCGACTTACTTCTGTAAATTAGGGCCCCAAAAAGATGCCGTTTTTTCTTAACTTACTTGCATAGGTATTTTTTTTTATTTTTGGAAGTTTTAGCTCGGTAGCAGCAAATTCGAAGTCAAATAGTGATGACGCGGCGCACAGCATGTCGTCTCTTCTACGAGATGACAGGCCTAGGAGAAAATGAGATCACTGTGGCTACCTCATTACCCGTATGCAGCCGTTTTTTTAGCGTCGAAGGAAAGCCTTCTTCGCTTTCCTCAGGGAAAAGAAGTAATGAACTGCAGGGAGTCTAACGATAAGAGGCCGTCGATGGCTCACCTCTCTTGGGGGTCTGTGAGCTTGGACGGACAGTGACGAAGCTTTGTAGACACATGGCGAGTTTGGTCACGCAGGACGGTCAAGAAGAGGTGAGCCTGAAGGCGACGCCTAGCGTCGTCAACAGGGAACAGAGCACCAGCCTCAACTCCACCGAGACTGGAAGCAGGGCCCGCGATGGCGAGAAGTCGTGCTGCATGGCGGCTCTTTTCTCGCCTGCGGGATCACGTGGCAGTAAAAGAAAAGAAGAAGAAGAAAGCAAGAGGAGAGAAGACTTTGATGTGAAAGAAGAAGAAAAAGGGGATGTTATGCAAAGTCACTTAGGTTCTGGCCGATGGTGTCCTTCGCTCATCTTAACTGACAGCGACTATTATGAACGAACTTGTCTTGCTTATAGATGATTTTCGTGGAGACTGCATTATTTATTCCGTTACGTCAAAGTGCAATTTACCGAGTTCGTCCTGAGAAGATCTCTTCCTAATTTGCGTTTCACACATCAGTTGCAACGCCAGGTGGAGTTGTTGCGGGAGATGCATTCACGCCAAAAGATAGTTCAATGGTATTAGCATTCGTTTCACAACGATGGCCTTTTTTTTGGCGTTTCCAAACTCAGTAACAAATAAACATGTTTTCGCAATGAACACCGTTATTCACACGGTTGTAAATGATTGTTGCGGATCACTTAGTGTCTCTTTGTTTTCGTTTATCAGTTCATTTACGATTAGTTCCGTTTGCGCACAGTGTAAGCCAATCGCAGCAACCACGCTTATAATGACGAAATGCGAGGGCGAGATACGTGGACTTGAACATTCGCTGACCGAACTTACTCTATGTGTTTCAATGCGTGACACCTAATGTATTTAACGGGGTACGAGGAATAATCGAAAAGAGCCGTCAAGTGTCAACCCGTAATTGGAATAGTTAAATCGCAAGCAGTATTACATGGCTGACCAGGCTACATCTCGCGTAAGCTGGGCAACAACTGACACGCTCGGCAACCAACACTTAAGTACCAGTGCTCGAATTCTGCAAGAAGGAAGCAAAGCTATGCTCACAGAGACAGCAACCACGAGATCGCAATGAAGAAACACGCTGTGCTCGCGAAAACACACCTACCGTTGAGCACGTGCACCACGACGCTTGTGGAATCGGCGTTGGACGGGCCGCAGGTGTAGTTGCCGGAGTCTTGCGGCCGGGCGTTTCGTATGAAGAGGCTGCTGACGTACGCGCCAGGAGGGCGCTTGGCACCCGAGATGTGGCCCGGGCCGCCCTTCGTCTCGTCGTAGTTGATAACGCGGTCGTTGTGGTACCAGAACACAAACACTGGCGGCTCGGGACTGTGCTCGATCGCGCAGCTCACGTTGATCGACGAGCCACTGTTGATGAACAGCTCCGGTGCCTCCAGGATCCGTGCACGTGGAACTGGTGGAAGAAGATAAACAGCGC